>NW_021704150.1:17821-48476 GCF_003719485.1 Trypanosoma conorhini | reverse complement strand
CAAAAACAAAAACAAAGTGAAAGCGTAAACCAGGCGTCGTTGTTTATTCATGTGCATTCACTGACATACTTCCGTGACGCCCTCCCCCACTCCACGAGTAAGACCCGCATACTAAAACCCCAGCTCGCAAGCAACAAATGTGCACAGTAAATACATTTTTATGCATTCGAAAAATGGAAGCAACAAATAAATATAAACATGTAAAATTCCCGTGTGTATGCGTGTGTATGTGGTTCCCCCACCCACTCCCCACTTCTTTATTTTGTTCACATATATAAATATATATATATATATATATATATTTATATTTGTGTGTGTGCGTGGGAGGGGCGACCACGTTGGGTCCCACGGTAGGACGAAGCTCCTCCTACGCCTCTACCACCTCATTATTCAGGACTCGGTCGCGCCGAATCGTGAGAGGGTCCTTCGTCATGTTGCGTATCGTTACGTCACCCTTCACCACAATGCCACTCTCGAACACCACGGGTCCCTGAATGGTGAGCTTTTTGCACTGCCGCAGCGACGGCACACCGCCCCTCACCAGTGCCTCCAACCCGGTGATGATCTTGTAGTGCTTGCTGTCGAGCTCAATCGTCGGTGGCTTGCCGGCTCGCTCCTCACAGAGAACAAGCCGCTGATCCTCCGTGACAGCATAGGCGTCGGACCGCAGCGCAAGTAAATCCGAGCACGTCTTTACGGGCGCAAAACGCTCTCGTGGCACCAACACGGCTGCGGAGTGCTTAAACAACCCAATGGCCGCACCCATCGCCGTCTCCAGTTGATACACCCTTGTCGAGGCGTCATCCACCGGGTTCACGGTCTTTGCGTTGCGAATCACAGGCAACGGAAGTATCCCACCCTGGCTTTCCATCGCTTTCTTGAGGGACACAAGATTCAACCACAGGTTGTTCGTGTTGAAAAAGCGATGCCTCTCGATGTCTTGAAAGCACGCCTCATCCTCCTTTAGACACTGCGCCGACTCACGAAGGATGAAACGACGCTGGGGCGCCGTGGCACCCGCATGGAGCGCGCTTTGGTATGCAATGTGGCCACCCTTTTTATCGGACTCCGTCCTCCGACAGACCTCCATGAGAAAGTCCAACTGGTGTGTCTCCATATAGGCGAGGAGACGCACATCCAGAGTCGCCCCCAGGTTGTCACCGTTGGACACAAAGATATATTTATACCCACTTCGAATCAACTCGTCCAGCCTACCGCTGCCATAGAGTGCCGTGTAAAGGTCTCCATGGCCCGGTGGAGCCCACTCGCATGATGGGTCCGCTTCATATTTAACGGGGAAAAAATCGTCATGGCGAATTTTTGGCACACGGTTCTGAATCAGCTCCACCTCTGCGTCAAAGGTGTCGAATAACCATGGGTATTTTTTTACGTACTCCTTCGTGTCAGCGGATGTGGAAAAGGAGTCCATCAGCATGAAACGCAGGCGCTCACTGTAAGCCTTACGAAGATGCTCCACCTGCAGTACAGTGAAGTCAAGGAATGTTTTGCCGTCCTTGACGGGAAGGAGACTTTTAGCCGTGTGTAGTCCCATGCCGGTGCCAAGGCCGCCATTGAGCTTCAGCAGCACCACGTGCTCGAGTAGAGAACGGTCCACAGGCGCGGTGAGGTTCTCAAGCGAGTCAAGAGACTCCACAGGCGAAATACTTTTCTCAGGGATGTTGCCTGTTTCTCCCTTGCTGATGACGTCATGTTGGGCCAGGAAGGTTCGAATGCACGTCTCGCTCACACCTGCCGCCTGCATCTTTGCCTTGCAAGCAAGAGCAGCCTCTGAGAGCAAGGCAGCCGCGGCAGACATTGCTGCAAACAGGCGTTCCAAGCACTCTTCACAGACCAAAGTAACAATAACGCAATTTATGATCGCTTCGTACGCCTTACCTTGGTAATAGACTGGTGAATAAGTAGTAGAAGAGGAGGAGGCCGGAAAGCATGGATGTGAAACTTAGTTCGCCAACCAATGGGGGCACACTCCCCCTTCTTCATGGTTTGGTTTGTTGCAACTGCTACTGAGGCTTCGCCAGGGTCTGTTTGGGGCCGTTTCATTATGTTTAATCGGTGTTTACCTCGCGACAGCGGCGACTCTTGGCGTCCCTCTTTCGCGACTCATTCGCCCTGCAGTATCCCTTCCGCGGGAGCGAGTGGGGGGGCGCCCCCCCCCCACCACGCCTCCCATGTCAATAAAGGGAAGGAGAGAAAATAAAACAAAACAACGACCACAAAAGAGAGAGACTCAGGGCTTTTCCCACAGAGGCGTCACCGCTAGGTGGTCAAGTGGGCAAACATGCCCTGCAGCTCGTCCTCGTCAAACTCCTCCGAGTCATCCTCCACGTCCTCCCATTCATCGGCGTCACGTTTCATGTCGGACGCCTTCTTACCGCCGTGTTTCTTCACCGCCTCCTCAACGGCAGCGAGTTCCGAGTGGTGCTTCGCCTTCTGCTCCTCCCTTAGCTGACGGATGTATTTCCCCAGCTCCCGGCGCTCCATCTTTGCGTTCTCACCTTTGCGTATCCGTTGCCGGCGTGCCTCCAACTCCCTCGTGTGCTCTTTTAGCACCATGCGCTCGGCGGCCTGCTGCTTCAGCAGTTGACTGCGCTGTTTTTGCAACGCCTCCAGTGCGGCAGCCCGCTGCTTCCCCGACGATACCCGGCTACCAGACCTTTTAAGTCGTAAATGTGTGGTCTTCTTCACGCCCGCAGCTGCGGCGACCACCGCGGAAATGTCATCTACCGTGGAAGTCCGCTTGGACAGTTTAAGCTTCTTTTTGCGCAGCACACGCGAGTTCCCACCAACGCGGCGCCGCCCCATCTCTTCACTGTGCAGCCTAACAACACGTTCCTCTTCCCTTTCTCATTTCCAACGAGCAACAGAAGTGTGCGCAAGAAAGGGAGGGAGGGATAAAAGAGGAAGGGGCGGTGTTTATTCATGTGCCGGCAGGGTGCACAAGAGCACATTGAAGTTGCCTTTGCTCCACCATTATCCCAACACAAAATCAATAGTTCCTCAAACGTGGCAGTGAGGCACATGCACAGAGTGTGAGAGGTAAGGGGAGAAACAGAGAGAGAGATAGTGAGATGTATTGGAACGTGTATTTTACATAGCTATAGCCTACCTAGAGAGCGAAGCAGGATGTGCCACTCTGCAGCGCCCACTCCCCTCCAGCTTCTCTATATTTCTCTTTTTTTTTTTTGTCTCACTTCGAAATCCATTATTCCAAACGACTAACTTACAAAGCTCAGGCTGGAGGTTTCAGGCAACCTCCTTCTTTGCTTCCTCGCGATTGAGGCCTGCTCACTCTGTACCCTGAAAGAAGAAGGTTGCTCTCTGCACGAGCTTGACTGCGTGGGCCCTATGGAGTCACCAACGCCCGTAAGCCCTGTGGCGGGCCGATTTGGCGACGGGCAGCGAAGGCCTATTCGAACGTAGTCGGCGCCACTTTCCTTGCCCGTAACTGAATCGTTCCCGAGGGCAAAGGAGGGGCGCGGGAACGCAAACACGTGGCTGCGCTCTGGCCTGGAGGAATAGCGCAGGAGTGGAATGGGCACCCCGCGTTGGGAGCCGCAGTTGGTGGAGTAGATCCCAAGCTCCCCACCCTTTTGCGTCGTTGTGGCATCTACGCCACCACTGGCGCTTTCCGGGCGGGTAGTCACGGGCCTCTTCTGCCGCAGACTCCCCTGGCATTCGTTGACTAAGCGAGGGGTGGGAAACTGCGGGCGGTGACTTGTATGGTACGACTGAATCTCCGTCACACCGGTGCCGTTTTTAATTTCTGTGCTCTTCGTACTCCTGTGTTGACAGCCAGCTATGGCCGGAAGCTGAACAATAGGGCACGCGGGATGGCCTATTGGAGTGGGCGACATCCGCGCCAACGGTGTGTCTCGAGGAGCACCGCTTTTGCCATCCGCAAATGCATCGTGATGCGTCGGTCCAATAGGCAAGTGGCCGGGGAGTGACGCCCACTCTGTCGGCACGGCATACGAAAACGCCGGGCTCCCCGCCGTGGCGAGGGAGTTGCCGTGCCTGTGTGCTCGTCGCCTGGCGCTTCCGTCGGAAGTTGCAAGTGGAACGCTGGAGGCCACGGCGTTCTCGTGCGCCCTTCGCGGCGGCGGCGACGGCGGTGCTGGTTGTGGAAGCCCAGCGTGCGGGGTCGGGTATCGCGTTTTCAACGTCGAGGCCTCGGCAAGGGCTTCTCGGCTCACTGGCCTGCCTGGGGCAGAGACGTCAGTCATAAAACGCAGCATGGCCTGTCCCTCCTCCAGCCAAGGCGTGTTCGTGGCGACGGCAGCCGGCAGCAGCGATGCCACACCAGCGTGCTCCACTCGTTCCTTCTCCCGTCTTTGCATTGTCTGCAGGCGCTCTTGCAAGCGCCGCCGCCTCTCTTCCGCCGCCAGGTTAAGCAGGGGGCGGTTCAAAAATCGAAGCGGCGTCAGTTGGTACTCCTCCACAAGTTTCAGTCGCGCCTCATACTCTTCACGAAAAAGCTGCTCGGCGCGACGCACCACCCACGTGTCCCCCAGCGCTGAAAGAAGCGGAAGGTACACCGCTGGGGCGATGTGAGAGGCGTGAATGGCGGACACAAAACGATTCATTGTTTTCATCAAGTCCTTCTGGCGGCTCTGGAGCTCCAACTCCAGTGCCTTTCGCTCTGTGGATTCCGTGCAAATGAGTAGGCTAATAAACGCCTCCATCAGGTGATGCACTGAGGCCCCGGAGTCATCCAGCGGCAGCCTTGCGACGGCAAAAGCCACATTGGGCCGCCCTTTGGCGGAGGCGGCTCTTCCTCCCGCCGCGTCACTCAACCGCAACGACCGACGTCCCTCGGTCTCGGTGGAGCGACCACCCTGAGAAATAAAGGACTTCGCGACCGTCTTCTCAGTGTCTCCGCTGGTGGGTCTCTGCCGCAGCTCCGTCCGCGCGAGAGGGTAGCATGGCTCCTTGGGGGCGAAGAGTTCCCGCACCAGCTGGCGCGCGCCCTCCTCATTGTGCAACAAGGAGGTCCAGACGAGCGCACCACCTCCACCCAGACAGGACGTTCCGCTACCGCTGTTGTTTCGCGCCACAGGGCCGTCGCTGTCGCCGTCGGCATCCACACGAGCTGCGGTCTTTGAAGTTCCCTCGAGCAGGGCCTCGTGCCTCCGCAGCGACCCTGAGGCATGCACGAGACGGGTGGGCTGGAACCTAGGCACGGTCCGCGAAAGCGGGGGAAGGGAACAGCACCCAGCACTGCGCGTCTCCTCATGCGTGAATATGTCGGTTGCCCCCAAGGGTGTAAAAGCCATAAGTGAGGTTGTCTTCATGCACCGCAAAATCCAAAGCAGCTCCTTGCGTTCGTCGCGGATGATGCAAAGTGAAGCCATGGCACAGCGCTCCTCCCACACCACCCGCTCATCGCGTTGCAGCGCAAGAAAGGCCACATACTGCCTTGCCACATACCGCTTTAGTCGCATACGCAGCAACGCAAGCGCCCGACCGTACTTCATTTGTTGGTACAGCCAATGCATAAAGTGTCGCTCTTTTTGCGACCTAAAAACACGCTGGAGCAGAAGGGCGGAACTTTCCTTCGCCGCGCGAATGCGTCCCAGTTTCCGACGCAGTAGGGGGACAAACACCTTCGATAGAACCACAAGCCTCATCCGCCGCCGCTGCTTGCGCTTGCGCCATGCGGTTTGTATCAAAAAAGCCGCTCGCGGCTTCTCCACCGCTTCCCACTTCACTCGCTGGCGGTACCGGTCGATTGTGCGTCGCATCCTGGCAACGAAGAAACTACAAAAAAAAGACACGCCTAGCGGCGATGTGCGGCGCCGTTGCGGCAACAGATACATAGAAGTCCCCAACAGGGGCGCCTCACGATACGTCCCGTGTGTCGCGGAAGCATTTGGCCCCGGCGCCCCACTCCGCATCGAGGGACGTCGTCCGGCGTTCGTTTTCGCCCCGCGTGCAGGGACTCCTTTGGGGCGGCTGCCGCCGTCTTTGAAGCCCGAGGCGGGCACCGGCCCCGCCGCCTTGGAGCGACTGCCAGGCGGCGTTGGGGCTGCCCGTGCCTTTGCTGTCGCCTTGCGGCCGCTGGCGGCCTGCTTCATCCTCCTACAGCAAAACGCAACTCTGCGCGCAGACCGCGCACCTGCCCACGCCACGCGGGGGAAAAACAACAAACACACACCCCTGCGCCCAAACGGAACAAAAAAAACCACCACAAACGGCGGAAGAGAAATAAGACACATCAAAGCGAAAGGGAAGAGGGGGGAAGCGCACGTAGAAAATGCCACAGCAACAACAAAAATACAAAGAGAAAAAGGATGGAAGTTAGTTGGTAGAGTGAGGAAGCAATAAAAAAAAGAAAAAAAACAACAACAACCGGACGACCTTCGAAAGAAAACACACCTCTAGACAGTTGTCTCGTAGGTGGCAGACGTATTCACGCGTGGAAAGAGCGATAGAGGTAGGTAAGGAGCAGGAGGCAATGGAGTGCCTAGTCAATTATGTCCACGGCATGCCATTGGGGAAAAAAAGAGCCCCAATACATGTCCACGCTGCGAAGATGCGGAGCATCACGATTGTGCAGCCTCCCCACGGATCCCACACAAGCTGTCGAGCCCAAATCCAATACAGTGCGGGGGAGGACATAATGAAACGATTCACCACGTTCACATGCACCATAGTGACCCCAATAAAAATCACGGCCACAAGGTAGACTGTGTTCGAGGACTGAACCAAACCCTCCACAATACGAAACGTGGAGGTGAAATAAGAGCGTGGCGTTTTTTTTTCAATTGCCTTATTGCGTCGGCCTCCATTGCCGCTTCCGGCGCTTTCGTTGGGTACTGAAGTGGACACCTTGGCGAAGACAGGAAGCACATGAAACAGCAGAAAACCTCGAAGTGCAAAAAATACGATGGGGGCGGCGATAAATACATTTGAGAGATTTTTCATTCGGTAAGAGGCAAGAAACCCGACATCCCAGTAACGCTTTTGGATCCACCCGTAGAAGGACCAGAAGTGTCCATCGGTGTTCAGCTTTGTTGCGGAGTCCCAGAGCGGCACAAAGCGGGTGAAGCAAAAGTACGTCATGCAAAGATAGGGGGCACAAATGGCAAGAATTTCTAAGAGGAGTACTACGCAGCGTCCAATGCTTGGCCAGCGACGACACAACTTGGAGCTTCCGTGGCATTGGATGCAACGCCTCCGGTACGTGTTAAAGAAAAAAACCTGCAGAAAAATGGGATATAATAAAAATCCCACATAAAGAAGGGCATTTGAGCGGGCCCATCCTGCCAGTGAAAAACAAAACACGGCGCCCGCTTCTTTAGTTGCCGCAACCAAGCTTCTACTTTCTTCCGAGGAAAGCAGAAGAAAATGCAATCCCGCAAAAGTCAAGCAAGAGAAGATGCTCTCTGTGTAGGCGACCACGGTAAAGACAGCTGTTGGACTCATAAGCCACATCAGAAGCACCGCACCCACTTCCCGCCTCAGCCTCAGCCTGACGTCCTCCTCCCGGTCTTCCCCTTTTCTCCCCCCATGCCGCGGGGGTGGCGGCGGTGGCAGCTCATCCAGCCAGGTGCCACCAACGCCCTTCCCCCCCTCCGTCTTTTTGGGTCGCAGAAGCGTCGCGACCGTGATGCGTCGCAAAAAAATGGCGGAGACGCCGTTCAGCACCGTATTTAGCAGAGCAACCTGGAAGGAAACGGGAACAACGGCGAAAGAGGAAGGCATAAAAAACTTGTTCAGCCATGACATAATACGAAAGAGAAACGGAACAAGAGGGAAAAAACACACGTGTTCTCATGCGAATATCCGTATTTAGCTATGTGAGAGAAGTGGACAGCGTCCCAATTGCGGGGGAAGTCAAGAAACCCCCATTGACCCTCCGTGTCGTTGTGCAGCAGCCCAGAAGTGTCGAAAATAAGCTCCGTGTGAAGTAACCTCGGCAGCACGGCGTACGACACGAACATCATTAGTAGCACAAGCAGACGGGCCCCACAACTAAGAAAGAACAGGGTGACGTCCGAGCACGAGGCAATTTGAAGAAGCATGTCCTTCCGTTGGGGTTGCGGCACCCGCTTCCGCATTGCTAATGTCTTCAGAAACCACTTTTTAATTATTATTATTATGGTGATTCGTTTACGTGGTTCGTTTTGCTTTTATGTTAATCTACCTGAGAACAAAAACTGGAACGACCTCACCCCCCCCCCAAAAAAAAAAAAACAACAACAACCAGCAATTGCTATGAGAGAGACAAAAACAAATGAAGGTGTAAAATAGCAACAATAACAACACTATTGAAGAAGAGGACTGCATCTACCAAAAAAAGACACCGACACAAACAATACCCGCAACGACGCACGCGCGCCTCGATAAATCACCCCACCCATTTCCGCCCCCTCATGCACCCGGTGTCAACAGTGCGGCGCACAACTAAAGTATAGATTGGCAAGTTGTTTATTTGGCGGGGTAAAGGGTGTTTTTCCGCATCGCGTACGGTTAAGCGCCTCTTTGGCTTTCTTCAGAAGTTCGCCTATCTCGGTCATGTTGTGCGCAAAGGGGTGGTACTCGCCTCGCTGCTTGTACTCGGGGTTATTCCAGTCCCTGGAGTGGAAATAGCTGTGCCCCCAGAGCAGCGCGTAGGGTGTATACCACACCCCAACCAGCTCAATCACCGCGGACCCTGGGGGCAGGAATTGTAGCCACATGAGCCCATTGCCATGCACGCCAATCAAGAGGTCGGTCATTGTAACAATGCGGAGTTGTTCTCGAATGGGAAGCGTCTCAAAGGCCACAACCCGGGGCTCAAATCCCATACCTTGCACAAGTTGAACTATATCGGGTATGTTACTTAGCCGGCGTGTGCGTCCTCGTCGGTCAATCACTGTGGCACGGTACCTGCTCCCGCAAGGTCGTGGTTGTCCCGGCGGCACCCCCATCATTTCCAAAACCCGGCCACTGTAGTTCCACGCCTCCGCACCCATCATGCTCTTGATGTAGCGTTTGTCAATGACACCGTGTTGGTAGCACGCGGCTTGCAGACTTTGGCCAGACTTTAGCGGATGAATCTTCTCTGGACGATTGGTCAAAATCCGGTAGAAGGGCCAATAGGGATTTCCTGCGAACGGAAATTGACGGTCCTGACCGTATTTCATGTTCCTCGGATTCTCAAAGTTCCGTGGGTCGCCAAGTTTGACGTTACAATAGCCACCTTTTCTCCGTATGCCTCTCGCAATTCGAATGTACACGTCAGCGTCGTGCTGTCCAACGTCTTGCTTGGTTTGAAACGCCGGAAGAAGCGAAAGGGTCATGTGGAAAAGATCCTGGCACCAAAATTGCAGAATCCATCCCTTGGTGACAGTGTTAAGCGGCGCAGGAAGAGGCAGCAGCGTGGAATTCGGAAGCGGAATGGACCAATACTTAATGTATATGGATGGACTGTGGCGGGAAAACTCATTACATGCACGCAGGCCCCGCTGAACCCTGCGTGCTCCCTGCAGCGGGTCATGGAAAAACAACAGCGTCCCCCGATCTACGCAAAAGTTGTGAACCTCGTAGTGGCAGTAGCTAAGTCGTTTCAGTTTCGTGATAAACGGTCCGCCGTCGGCGCTGCTGTTCGCGAATACGGCGTGGTTGATGGTGCCGGGGTTGTTTTGCACCACGATCTCTGTAGGCGCATACCCCGCGAACGACGCCGCCGATGAGGCCGCGGCCGAAAAGGCATTGTTGGTGTCCGTCTGCGGAAGTTCACGTGGGGGCTTGTGCTGCGTGGAGAAGCGGGCAAGATGAGGTGCATTAGACTTGCTGAGCACCTCCCGCGCGTGCCCTTTGTCATTGTTCCACTCACTCTGAAAGCTAACTCCCAGCAGCAGGCAAGAGGCAACGGCCGCAGAAAGCAGAAACAGGAAAGCGAGGCGCAGCAACTTCTTTGGGGAAGCCACGCCCCACCCATGCCCACGCGTACGCCACAACCGCTCCATTGCCCTTCCAAACCCACTGAAGAGGGACCGGGAATGTAAGACAGAAATAAACCGGAAAAAATGAGCCCCATAATAATAGCGCCAAAAATGCCACAAGAAACTATGCAGAGGCCAATATTCAACAACGCCATCAATAAAACAACAGAAGACAGGGTTTAGAGTTACCAATCACGGGATAGAGAGACGAGGTGTCTCAGGCATGGGTGCTGTGATGCACGTATTCCATGAACCACTGCGCCTTTGGGCTACCGCAGGACGGGCAACAGCGTGGGTCATCCGCGAGAGCCTTGCGCTGTTGCCCAACGCTGTACTTCCGCTTACGGAGTTGAGGGCACCTTGCCAACTCCCGTGCCATGGAAACCTTTTGTCGCTCCGCCTCATACTGCATCCAACTGTGTCCCACCTCGTCACGAAGAAGTGTTCGAGGACGAGCAGAATACACGTGAAAGCAGCGAAGGCATCGGAACAGAGTTTTTTCGCCACTCTCCACAAGCCGGCTCCTTGTGGCATTTTGCTGGAGAAGAATACTCTGCACTACCGCCTCACGAGCGCTTGAGTGCGGCGACAGGTGTTTTGCTAGCTTCAGCGCTGCCACAGGAGAAAGCTCAACATCGACAAATGGACTCACCTCCTTATCCGACGGAGCGTGTCCATGGGACTTCTGAAAGACGCGCCGCTCCTCTCGTAACCACCCCCGGTCTTTCCGCATACGAATACAGCGGCGTTTTGCGCCGGCAAACATCGTTCTAAGTGCCGTTTGCTGCGCCTTCAGCGTGTCCAGGGAGGGAAATGGCGGTCCAGCGTTGGCCTCACCTGAACGAGCTGAAACGACGGAGGTGTGCTGTGCCAGTGCGTCCAGAGCCATGGAGGCCCTCGCAAGTTTTTTGGCGCACGGTGACGGAACAAGGTAATTGTCACTGTGAGGGACCGACGACGGCGACGACGACGCAGGCGACGATGTCACTGCCGCTGCGTCGGCGACACCGTTGGCCGACGCCACGCCCCTGCCGTCGTCGGGGGTTCGCTCCAACTCCGCAAGGAGACTCCCGCGGCGCAGCACGCGACGAGGCGAGCCCTCACGCCGGAGAGGCAGAGAAAGCGAATTCGCCTTGAGCCTTTTTTGCGGCAGCAGTCGTGGAGTAAACCACCGCAACATACAGCGCCTAAAAGCGAAAGCAAAGCAAAGAAAAACGAAAAGCGGGCGAAAAAAAAAGAGAACAGAAAAGCACGCTTAGTATACTTTTCCAGATAATAACATCTCGGTGACAGTTAATCATCGCCCAAGAGTGGTGCCTTTAAGCCCCCCTCTTTCGCTGCCTCACTGTCCTTGTTTCTGTTTTGTTTTGCTTATCGCACCCTCATCACAATTCATTACACATGTCTTTTTCTCCCTCCTTTGTTATGTTGCTTGAATGCCCCGCATTTCTGTTCTTTTTTTTTGTTTTGTTTTTCATTTCTTCTCTTTTCTTTTATGGCGTCAAGCGCAACGGATGCGTTTAATCGTATGCAGGGTGTCGGGCGCCGTGGCTCCATTATGCCCGTCTTACCTCCTTCTTCGTGTTTGCTGGTCCTGGCGCCCGGTCCCTCTTCCCCGCCGCCGCGGCATGCGTCGGTGCCTGACGACGTTGCCCCTGGAGACGGTAGGGGCGCTGCGTCGCTCCGGCGGCCTCATCCGCGTCGTCCGTCCGGCGTCGCTTCGGTGGCCTCGCCCCTTCGTCCTTCTTCCCGGAACTCTTTCGTGCGACCTCCGCCGCCGCGGCGTCCGCGTCAGCTTTGGCTGCGGCCGCGGGGGCAATGACCCTCCTCCCCGCGGACTTCACGGCGGCCTTGCTGGGCGCCTTTCCTTCCAACTTTGCCTTCCCCGCTGCGGCCCCAACGTCCGGCAGGGAGGGGGAAGGAAGCAGCGCGCCGTGGCTGACGCGGAGAATGTCGTTGTGGAGCCGCACGCAGACCTCTCGCATGGGGGCAGGTGTGATGGTAACCACGTAGATGCCATGAGGTGCAAGGCAGTCGTAGAAGACCATGCAACGATCCCTCGTCACCGCACGCACGCTTCGTACTACGTGTGCGGTGGGTTCCCGCTCGACAAGCTCCGTCAAATACACACGACTCCGGTCCTCTTCCAGCTCATCCAGTTGCCAAATACGCGGAGGCTGTGGGCCTGACGCAGCGGACGACGTAGCCGCTCCCACCGACACAGGGCCAAGGAACGGCGACAGAGCAGCACTCGTTCCCGCCGCTGACGGGATATTCGTAACGGCAGAGGGAGGCACCAGGAGACGGCCCGGCTGAAGCAAGAGATGTGGATGAAATGCCATGTGAAAATCAAAGGTGGCCGGGTCTGTTGTGAAGACCAAGCCTTCCCAGCACCGCAACGTCTCTCTTCCATCAAGCTGAGCCAGCAGCACCGCCAAAGCGCTTTTCGCTAGCTGCACCACACGGTGCACAATCATGGGTCGTGGAGTGTGGACCGTGAAGGGGCTCTCCATTGGCGCATATGGGGTGGCAATGAACATACCCTGCTGTTCACCCATGGTCCGCACAAGCTCCGCTGTGTCTGCTTGCAGCCTACTATCTACAGAATACGGCAGCACCAGCGGACTTGACCAATCATGAGTGGCAAGTAGCTGCAGAAAGCGCACAAACCCACCCACCGAGGTCTTGGGAGGATTTGAACCCAGATACGCATTGGCAACGATCAGCTCCACCGCCTCTGGCAGAACAAATTCAAGAAGAAGCATTGCACTCAACCAACGTTTAGACAACCGGGCGGCCATAGCATAGCTGTGGTGACCAAACGCCACGGTGCGCAAAAATTTGGCGTGTTGTACACTCCAGAAGAGTTTACGCTCAATCATGGCAGCTTCGGATTCGCGTTGCAGCGCCTTGAGCAGGGATACCTCACGATAGTGCGCAATATAGAGTCGAAAGAGATAACCTTTATAAATGATATCCACCGAATGACTCGTACACGATGTACGTATGCGAAATTTTTGAGCTTCAGGTTGTGTTTCTTGCTGCGGAGCTCCTTCCTCCCTCTTCAGAGACCTCTTTGATCGTGACCTACTATGCTTCTTGTCATCGCCGTAGTACTCCTGCAGCACCTTGGACAGCTGCGCACAAATGGCTCCCTTAATTGCGGCAATGGCCTCGGGTGTATCAGGGATCTTATTCTTATCGTCAATTGTCAGGACGCCGTGCACCGGCTCAATGGTCGGCTCCGTGGTGAGCCCTGCAAAGTTTGGTTGTGTGAGGTCATCGGTGGTGTACGTGAGAGCAAGATGCGGGCGTACGGGAAACGTGGCTGTGTGGCGCTCGCTGGGTGCGATGATGTCCAAGGAGGTGACCTTGCACGGTAGCGCCGTGCGTGGAACCTCAGCCACCATCGCCTCAATGTGCCTGCACGCCTCCAATAATGATTTTTGCATCATTGGGGCGGCATCGCGCCACTCCCCACCAACACGCTCCGCCAGTGCCCCTTCAAGGCCGCCAAGAAGCTGTGAGACCTGTGCGGAGGGGGCGAGGTGTTTTTGCAGGGCAAACTCCAACACGCGGCGCATCACAGTTGCCGCAGAGAGCGCGACGGTTGTATTGGCGCCAGCGTCCTCGTCAAACGTCCACAAGACGCAGCGGTAAATACCCCCATCTGGAAACTGCCGCGTTGACGTGACATCTTTCCCCCAGAAGGCATTGAAGCGCTCCACAGCCTCGGCGTCCTCCACGGCAGGGCCACGCGTGAGGCGGTTTCGCCCCTCCGCCTCCGTGGTCAGCCGCACCGCAACGTGCACGGAGTCATGGCTTCGGCGCCACACAGTTGCGTAGCTGGAGCGTGCGCCAAGGGCCTCCTCAACAAGTCTTTGTATCGCCTGCACCCGCTGCGCTGAGGGAGACCACGCGACACTAGTTGTCTTAGCAATAGGCGTGCTGTCCGCCTCTGCGAAGTGGTCGCGGAGGCCATCCACGGTGAAGCAGACATCCAAGCGAAGCTGCAGCGGTTGAAAGGGAACTGCCACAAACACCTCAGAGTGGTGTGACAGTTGAAGCGCCTCTTCGGCAGCCTTTTTAACAATGTTCTGGAAGAAGGCCGCGGATGTGCGGAAGAGCAAATTCATGGTTTCCCCTGCCAAGCGCAGCACCGCCACCTCACCACGCTCCTCTGCTGCTGGAATGGGCGCCTCTTGGCCGCTGCTGTGGCTCGCGTTTTGCGTGAACCCACGTGAAAGCTGCACCCACACCGCGCGCACAACATTCTCCTCCGACATGTTAGGCGAGATGAGACCCTCCTCGACAAGGCGCAGCAGCAGCGCAGAAATGTGAAACCCACTCAAGCCCTCTGGGTGACCCGAGGTGCGTGACATGAGTCCGACGTGGTACGCCCAGCACTTTAGGAACACGGTGGCGCGTACCAAGGACTGGTTTTTCGAGTAGAGCTCGTGCAGTCTGCGGAGGTGCACCGTCATGAGACCGTCTTCCTGCACAAGATAGCTGTAGAGCGGGTGCTTGCGAATGGCCGCCGCGCTTGCGATGCGGCCCGTGAGGGAAATCGGCTGCAGGTGGACGTCCACGTGAAACACCTCCCGCCGGGTTGCGCCATGCCTGGGGCGGAGGAAGTAGACACGCAACAGCTCCTTCTCTGTGTTCACGAAACTTCCGCCAACAGGAACGCGGCGGAGGTCCCATTGAACAACCGACCGCCGTTCAGGCCCCTCCGTTTCCACTTCCTCATCATCTTCTCCCTTTGCTGCGGCTGCGGCGGACGCCTGTGTGGCTTTCCTCATCATTTGCGCGTTGTACTTCCCCATGAACTTTTCCAGCTTGCGCAGAAAGACCTGCCGTCGCTCCAAGTAGTGGCCATCATGGATGTCTTTCAGCGAGCACACCTCCTCGGGAATCTTGAGGGCGATGTCCGCCCCCACGCCGTGCTCCACTTGAGTTTCGTAGAATGGCGTGGAGTGCACACACGTGCGCAGAAGAAAACTACCCACAGAGCTGATAGGGCCTTCCTCCTGCTGGCGCCGCGCCGCGTCTTCCTCGGCAGTCGCGGTTGCATGGGCCACGGCAGAATAATTCTTCTGCCGGTAGAACTCCTCCAGCGAGGCATGCACCTGCCGCAGCCGCAACTCCACGCGTTTGATGAGCGCGTCCGACCAGTGCAAGTGATACGGAGAGAGAGACATAATGGCTTCCTTAGCTGCGCCCCGTCGACGACGACGCATGAGAGAAGGAGAAAGGGGGGAAGGGGGGAGGCGAATAAAGGCATGAAGTGCACAATAGCGACGCACCTCGTTTGTAATGGTCGGCGCGGAACGAATTTGAATAAAACAAACAAACAGCACTCACCACCCGTTTCACAAGAAACAACGAGTGGGGGGGGGGGGGGAAGTTAAGAATACAATGCGACAGAGAAAGAAAGAGAAGAGTGAGAAAAAAAAAAGAAGTCATTTGTGCTCCTCTCATTCTCAGAGAATGGCGCGACTACGGACACCGCGCGACTCGCCAGGGGACACCAACCGCGACGGCGCCTCGTTCCCCGCTTCCTGCCCGAGAAGAGGCGTCTGCAGAAGTTGTGGCGACGCCGCGGCCGCAGCTTCAGCCGCCGCTCGGCCGCGCACTTGCTGCCCCTCCCGCTCCGCATGGCCGCCGAAGGCGCCGCTACCGGTTTCATGACCGCGCCTGTGGGCGTAGCGGCGCAGCGTTTCACCCAACTGTAGACGTGCCCGCCCCTCCTCCAACGACGCCAAGCGTTGCCCCAACGCCGACATTGCGGTCGCAGGCGAAGTAGGACGCCGGGATGGTCGCGCGGCTTCGCGCCGGCGCTGCAACAGCGATGCCTTGCCATCTTCGTCCACACAATCAGCCTCTCCAGCTCCCGACTCTGCCTCTGCCTCAACATCGGCAAGTGCGGGAGACGCGGAATTGGAGTCAGGCACGGCAACTCGCCGCGGCGCAAGGGCACTCGTCAGTTCCGCAATTTCTTGCTGTTGACTCTCAATTTGGTCCTGGAGCAGTCGCTGCTGCTCCCCCCACTTGCGTGCCTCGCGATCCATGTCCGTCAGAAGACTCGAAACGTACTCCGTCATCTCGGCGTCGTACTCCGCAAAGGCCCCCTGCACCGCCTCTACTTCCTTGGTGTGCGAGTCATGCAACTCTGCGAGTTTCGTTGCCAGTTCCTTTCTATACTCGGATTCTCGACGCTCACTGAGGCTCTCCCAGTGACGCACCTCCGCCTGCAGCACCTCCACTTGTTTCTCCAGCTCGTTTTTGGCATGCTCCATCAAACGTCGCTGCTCTGTGGATCGCAGCATCTCCTGAAACACGGCCTCCTGAGAGCGCAGCGCCGTCTTTAGGTCATCGATAAACGCATTCTTCTCCTGCAACTCGCTGCTGAGACGACCCACAGCCTGTTTCTGCAACTCCAAATCCGTTGAGAGACGCTGTTGAAGCTTCGCCAGCGAGTCCCGTTGGGCACGAAGGTCGTGAAGCGACTCAACATGCGGCTGCGGCTGCCCTTCAAGCTCCTGCCACAGGGTGGCATGCTCACCTGCGTCGTTGCGCGGCGCCGTCCTTGGTCGCGTTATATCGCTGGTGTATAGAGAGCTCTCCGCCGGGCGCCGGAGGTCGTACACGACGGCCGAGGCACCATTCGCGTCCTGGCTGCCCGCCCGCTGCGGATCGTGGAATGCCTCACGGCGAAGCGGAGAGGCGTGGCTCTCGGGGGGCAAGTCC
Source organism: Trypanosoma conorhini (assembly GCF_003719485.1). NCBI lineage: Eukaryota > Euglenozoa > Kinetoplastea > Trypanosomatida > Trypanosomatidae > Trypanosoma > Trypanosoma conorhini. Next base: position 31,776 of record NW_021704150.1, on the reverse strand, counting down.
GAGTTTGCGCCGTCGCCACGCGCACCGCCGGCCTTCGAACCCAGCGCCGGCCTTCGCCCAACCATCGCCAACGCCTCCGCGGGCCTCGCGAGGGTCTGGGCCCTGGCACGACTCCCCGGCTCCACGGAGGGCGACGGCGACGGCACTCCGAGCCACCTCTCGTTCCCCGCAGCCAACGACGACGGCTCGGACAGTTCGGGTGGATCGACCAAGCGCACTCCTCTCGGTGCGGCGTGCGGGGCGTCCGAGCGGACTTGCCTCTCCCGCAGCGGCGTCCCAGCGAGGTGCACCACCCGCACGTGGCCTGTCGCCTTGGCGACGGCGTCGGCAAAGTCGCCCGCCCCGCTCTGATCGGCGAAGTCGAGTGTCAGAGGTGCCTCGCCGCGCACATGTATCGTGCAGCGCGGCTTACCAGCCACGTCCTGCTTTGTAAATTCCAACTGCAGAACGCTGGCGAGCGCCACCGTCCGCGTGACTCCGCCCGCGGGCAGGCAGACGAGCAGCGCTAATGGTGTGAGGCACACGTTGCGGGACAGGATGGAGCCATCCGTCCCAACCTTCTCCACCGCACCGTAAAACAGGACAGAATCCGCTGCCCTCGCCATCCTCGCCACATGCCGCGCAGACCCACAATTTTTTTTCTTTTCAGGCTGCCTCTCTGCACCCTCCTCTCCCCACCTGGACAGAGAAAAGAGCAAGAAAGCGGAGCTAACACTGCGAGGGTCAATAAACACAAGAGGAGAAAGCTAGGTAAAGGAAATACGTTCTCCACGGCAATTTACAACTCACACCGTACCAATGAGCACAGCGAGAGACAAAAAAAAAGAACAAAACATAACTATAATGGCACATGTATTTGATTCTGTGCAAATGTGAATAGTTCAGTAGGCGTACAATAGGACACGGAACTGCACAGGAAATTTGGGTCTTTACTTTCACGCAGAAAAAAATGCTTCAGGAAGGAAGAGGTTTGGGTAAACGGCAATATGTATGCGTATGTATGTGTGTGTTTTTTTTCCCCTTCTTTGCCTTTCACCCGGCAGCACTCCACTACGTAATCGACACCATCTCTCCCATCGTCCAGGCCTCAACACGCCCATCAAGACTCGCCGTGGCAAAAACGGGCTCCTTCAAGTCAGAGTTGAAAGCCGCACCAGCATCGCCTCGGAGGCGGAGGACGCCGTTGATGGTGTTCTTGTGGCGTGTCTGCCCCTCGTCAAGGACCTCCGCCTGGCCCATGCGTGCCTCGTTCTGGAACTTCTCACGGGCAACCTGCTGCGCCGTCTTCACCCCTCGCGTCTGGCACGCGGTCCACTTGCCCGAGAGTCTCCAGCCGCCGGCCTCGGCAGACGGCGTGAAGAGTACAGGGAAGTAGTCGAAACCCCCTCCAACGAGGTGATCCTCCGACACGAAGGCAAGCGACTTGAGGGGAAGCACCGCCAAGTTGATGCGGTGCATCGTTACGGCCTCCTCCGCTCCCGCGCAGAGACGCTCAATGGTGGGCACATCAAAGACGTGCACCCGACTATCATGGGTTGCAACTGCAAAGCGTCGGCCTGACGGCGCCCAGGCGGCAGCGTGCACCCATGCCCCAAACTTCTTCTCCAGGTAGACATGACCAAAGGAGGCAGTCTTCTTCTCATCCAATTTCTTCATGAAAGTGGAGACAAGCCTCAGCTTCCCGTCGGTGCCTCCAGAGGCTAGAAGCGCGTCATCCGATGGATGCGGCGCGAGCGTTGTCACCGTACTCGTGTGCCCTTCCAGCAAACGACATATCCACCATTCATTTTCGGCGTCAAAACGCCCAACCGCAACATTTGCCGCGGCAGAACCCACATACACCTTCGAACCTGAATGGTTCCATGCACAACATGTCAGACCTCGCTTTACGCCTGCATCCAGCATCACCATTTGCGGCTTCCACTTGCCTTTGCTATTACACTGCCAGACAAACGCGGTACGGTCCTGCGAACAGGAAAGAATACGATTCGTGGAGCCATGCCAGGCAGTGGCGGAAACGGACTGATCATGCTGCTCCAATGTGGCATCAATCTCCCACGTCGTGCAATCCGTCTTATCCTTGCAAGACACAATATACAGAAGGTGATTGTTCGGCGAAAAGACAGCCTCAGAGCAGTCTTTATTGAAGGAAAAAGCAACAATGGCTGCCTCGCAGATGGTGTCTTTCCGCTTTGGCGTAGCCATTCCTAAAGCTGCGATGAGTCCCTTCCCTCTTCTTCGATTCAAAACCGTCTACTTCTTCACCCTTTTCTTGTTCTTCGTCGTATGGGCTTCTGCTTACCCGCAGCTCGCAGGAGATGCCGTTTCTCCTGCTGTGTGACTGCGCGTGTGCGTCCCTCTCACTCCCGCCTTTGCTGCACCTCCTCAAAGCAGGGAGCCACCCCAGCGGACACTGAACAACAACGAGAGCAGCGGAGACAGCAGTAAGTGACACAGCAGCGCATGTCAGGGAGGAGAAGGATTCAATACGCCGCAAAGTTTTTACACATGAGGGTCGCAACGATATTCATAATGCCAAAAAACCAACAACAATAACAACAACAGGCTCACGTTCCGATTTAAGTTCTGTTATTCTTTTCTTTCTTCTTTTCATTCGTTAGTTTCGGGAGAAACTCAACGACGTTGCTCGTGCGAGGGTCGACTCAGGGCGAGGGGGGTGAATGAGCGAAGCGACAGACACCTGCGGCGGCCGCCACTGCGGGCTTGTGCGGGGGTTGTGGTACCACACCCGCTGCATCCCATCCGACAGTCTGCGGAGCCCGTCGCCGTCCCGCGCGCCGCGGCGAACCTCCTGCTTCAGGCCAACCACGTACTTTCCACAGTTGTCAAAGCTGGCAGAGACCAGGACGATGTTGCAGGCCTGCTCGGCGTACAGCCTCGTTGTGTTGGCCACGTCCAGGCGTGCCAGGTTCAGCGCAAAGGCGGCACAGCGGGAGAACGTTTTTCGCACCCCGACACCGTACCGCTCACAATCGCAGCTGAGCGCCAGTTCCTCCCCCAGCGAAACCAAGTGAATGACGTCACGGTAGGTTTCCAGGAACTTCAGCAGTACGCGCCGCCGACTCTCCAGCATGAGCTGCTGCTCCGAACCCACCTCTCGCCACTGTGGGTCGGCCAACAGCTGCTGTGTGCCCGTTGCAAAGGCCCCATCCACACGCCGTCCTCCCCCGTTTCGCAGCGCCACAAGGGAAGAGTACGGAATCACCACCGCGGAGTAGTACGCGGCAAATGGCAGAAACCAGTCATCAAGATTTGCAAGGACGTCCGCTGCCAGCACCGCAATTGCCGCCCCTTTCGGAATTCGGGTAGGCACTTGTGGAGTCATCCCAGTGAAGTCATTCATACGGAGCTGAGCCACACGGAGTAGTGGACGCAGATAGGGCTCTATACGTGGATCCACTGCAGGATCAACGCGCAGTCGCACCAGCGCCCCTTCGACAGCCTCCGCATAGGCCGGATAGCGTAAGAAAAGGTCACCTTCTAATGAGGTGGCCAACGCACTTGTGCTTATTGCCACCTGGCTTGAATGCCCATCAAGTACTGCCGTTGGCATTCGCTGTTTAACGAGGCTGCTGCTCTTCGCGAGAGACTTCAAGGCTAACTCGTGCCAGTCAAACATTTGGAGGACGGTGGAGGCACCGTTGGGCCTTGTGCTTGCCGTCTGAAGCAGGTACGCGTAGGTCTGCGGGGTTGGCGCGATATTGTATCGTGTTTCCATGAGTCCAAGTACGTCTTCCGCCTCCCGCAGCGTTAGCGCGGCCGATAACACGGCGTGAAAGGCACCTCGAGAAAGCGGGGCACCAGCCTCTACAAGCACTTCCAGCGTCGCCCGCGCATCCGCGGCGTAGCCGGCTCTGGCGTAGGCCAGCAGCAAATTAGTGTACACCGCCGGGCAGAGGCGCTCGACCCCGCAGCAGTGCCTTGCCTCGTGGTAGAAGGCAAATGCCTGCGTCGGTTCCTTTGTGGCGGCACAGCAGGCAATGAGCGCAGCGTAGGTGTCGGCCGTGGGCGCCAGACCCCCGTCCCGCAGTCGACGGTAAAGCGCAAGTGCTATTGACATACACTGTGGATTTTCATTTGCCCGGCTTACGGCGTCAATGAGGGCGGTGTACAACTCCACCGAGACGGCAACCACCTGGTCGGCCTCGCTCTCGAGAAAAAGTTCCTGCAGCATCGCAAAGTGGGCCGTGTTACTGCAGCAGTGTGCGAGGGCAATCAAGGCAGCCGTAATATCGCCAGTTGTCAGGGGAAACACACCGCCCCGGGCGTGCTGCATGTACCGCAGAAACAACGTGTGAGCGACGTCAAAGTTGCGTGCATGTTCGCAGCTGCGCATGGCGCGAATATGATCAAGCGCCAGCACTGGCGAAAAAGCGTGTCGCACCTCCTCCTCTACCACTTCCACCACACCGTCTAGCGTAAAACCAGACGGCTGGTGCTCTTCGTCGACCTGCTCGTTATCGTTCTCGTTCCTGTCAGCATCGTTCCCGTCCCACCGCACCGCACGCGTGTTCCTCTTCGCCTCGACGCGCTCCACCAGCTCGCTCAACTCAATGAGGCGGTTGAGGGACTCCACCGCGACGTCAAAGGCCCCCGTTAGGCTGCACAGCTCAAGCAGGGCATGCCAAATCTCCGCCATCGCCACATCTGGCAGGTCCCATCCCAACAAATACGAAAACTTGGCATCCTCTGCGTGTGTGGCGGCAACGGAAAAGCCCGTGTTCATTGCGGTGTTCCACTGCCGTAACTGATCTACAAAGGATTCTATTTCGCACAACACCCTCTGCAGCTCGCGCTCGCTAATCTGATCCCCCACTGCAGACGCAGCCTCTTTCACCTCTGCTGTCACGTGAATCGCCTCGGAAAGCACGTGTCTAAGAGCAAGTGGATCGGACAGCGCATGCGTCATGCGCTGAAGTGCCTCCCATGCGTCACTCCGGCCCGCGTCGTCAGCACCGGCATCGCCACCCTCGCCGGACGCCAAACGCAGCTTCAGCTGCATCGCCTCGCGAAGCACATCCGTCAGGATCCGCAACGGCGGAGCCGCGTAGGGTGTTGATAAAAGCGTTGCAAGATCGTCAAAACGCCCGTGCCGCAGGCGGTACATATACGCCTGTGGCGACGCCGGCCCCGCCAGAGACGAGTGTTCTTCGTGATTCTCGCTCGTGCCGCCACGCAAAGTGCCGGCATCCGGTTCTCTGTCCGCGTTGCCGCTGCTGCTTCGTGGCGTCCCTGGCGCCGCCGCCAGTCTCCCCGCCACCCGCGACTGGCCGTGGACGCCCGACCACTGCGAAGGGCGCCGGCGACAGGCGACGGTCCGGTGGTAGGCGCGGCAACCCGCCCGCAGAACCCACCAGGCGCCGGCGCCGCCCCGGCCACGAAGCACGACGGACATCATCCACCCCCGTGTCGCTGTGGGTCCCTAAGCGGAGGGCGGAGGAGGTACAAAAGCAGCACGTCAAGCTCGGCACACACCGCTTGCAGGCGGAGGGAGGGAAGCGAAAAAAAAAACAAAACAAAGCGCACACAACAACAGTCACAGATACATAATAACACAAAAACAAAAACAGTGGCAACAATGCGTGTGCCATCAGCGATGACTCCTTCTTTAGTATTGTAAGTTTTACCTATTTGGTCCTTTCCTTTGCCTCTTTCCAGCGCGGCGCCCCGCCCACAGCTTTTCCCCCCACCCCACCCCCACCCCACTCGTTTTTTTTTTTCTTTCGTCTTCCTCCTCCTCTCTCTCACACACACTTACCCTCGCTAAACTCTTTCATTGCTCCCTCGCCATCAAAGCAGATCCTGCAGCAAGGGCAGGACCACGGAGCGCCAACGCTCGTCCCACGTTTCGTCGCGACGCTGCATCACGTGAAGACGCTTTTGTTTCACGGACCCCGCGTCACTGTCGGAATCTCCCTGGACAAGACGCCACAGGATCCTCTCCAGTTCCTCCGCGTTGCTGAATAGCCAGCCACGTTTTTCGTCCAGTAGTTCCGGAAGCGCCTCATACCGCAGAGCCACAACAGGAAGACCCGAACCCAGCATGTCCACCGCCTTCATGGGCAAGTCCAAACCGCTGGAGGAGTGGTGAAGGCAGAGGCCAACATCCGCTGCACCAAGGGCCGCGGCGTAGTCCAAATACGATTGAAAATACATGGTTGTCACAGTTACGAGCGGGGAGAGAAGGGCCGCCGCAACCGCGCATTCAAAACGCTCCCGTGACACACCTTTGCCTGTGACGAGCAGCCAGATTGGCTTCAAAACAAGCGACGCTGTGCCATTCTGTCGCTGCTGTAAGAGCCTATCGACGCGGGCAAGCGCTTCCACCACCATGCTGTAGTCATCGTCGGCGGTCCAGCTAGTGGCAGCCACCACAAACAGTCCTTTGAGGTTGCCGTTTGCGGCGGTGTCGTCGTGGGACTCCGCCTCCATCACCCACGCCGGCGGTGGCGAGAGCCCCATGACTTCCTTCGCATCTTCGCGAGTCGACTCCAAAATGGGACGCAGGACTTCCTGCACAAAACGAGCCCGTGACACCGGACCAAAAAAGGCAGGGGGCGTGTCGTATAGCACTGCCGCCTGGTTTGTTTTCAATGACTGTGTCTCGCCTAGCCGATTCGCAGGTTGACCTTGAAGGGCGCGAAGAGCCTTCTGCATCGCCTTACTAACCGTCACGTTGCGATCGCCAAGGCAGCAGTGACACTCAAACATCCGGTAAACCCAGACGGCCAGGGATGGACGGCGGTCGCTTTGTAGAATGGTGTAGCCAAAGTTGTGCCAATCTACGATAAGAGCCGGGCAGATTACAAACCGCGAGGGCGCGATATCGCTCTTGTTTCCTAGAACCAGCTGTTTTTGTAACTTTAGGCCCCCGCGAATTTCACCAAGTGCATCGCACATCATCCATGAAACAGGGACAATGAAACCGTAGTACGTAACCGCATTTATCAGCAACACGCATGGGCGGACGACGTACTTGATGACAGGCACAAAAGGCACTGCTGGGGGCGATTGAACGAGCACAAGGTCCACAAGCAGCAGTTGTCCGCGGGCATTCACTACCATGAGTAAGGCAGCTATAAGCGACCAAGCAAATACTACGGCACAGATGCAGGCACGATAGACGGTGGACGCCACCCAGTACACCCGAGGGTGGCGAAAGACGCGACGGAACCACGAAGGCGGCGTCACGGGCGGGATCAAGTAGGTGGTGTCTACAACGCACTCCCCCTCTTCCTCCGTGCTGCCGCCCTTGCTTGGTTGGAGATCCTCTATCAGAGCATTGCCCATGTCAAATCCCACCAAAATCACGCCATCAAAAAGGCCACACTTGACTAGGCTCGCCGCGTGATACTGCATGCGCGGTGAGCGGGCAAAGTCGCCGCCCACCACCACAACCGCACGTCGCAGGATGGCCTTGCTGTTGCGGCGAAGAGAGCCGGGCACAGTTGTCCCCCGACTTTCTATTCGCAGTATAGAGTCGCGTATATTTTTTCGTAGCTCGCGGCCTCGCACCGAGCGCACCAGCAGTGCGAGGGCTATCGAAAGCCACATCACAAGTGAGCAGAACACAGGAAAAGATATTGTCCACACCAACTCATCGTAGCTGAACATTTTTTTTTTCCTTCTCTCTTTCTGCCCGGCTGTGCAACCCCCGACCGCGTCTTACGGCTTCTCTCCTTCTTTGTTTTTGTATTCCTCTTCTGCTTGCGATTCCCTGACGCCCCGTCACACGCGTTTTACACGGAAAACCAAAAGGGAGAGGGAGAAGAAGATAAATAGAGAGAGAAAGAGAACTCCGCGCAGAGGTGCGCTCGCAGGGGGCCGCTGGTGGCGTTGAAGATATCACCCAAACGCTCCCACGGAGGAAACACGCAAACAAAGTTAACGAAATACAACAAAAACAAAACAAGAATCAACCTAAAAAAAGACGCCGTCGCACGTCGCGTTAGAATGGAAAGAAGGAGCAGGTCCTGCATGTATTACTCGTCTGTCGCCCGTTCCGTGGCGACGACACGCCGAATCACGACGGGGGTGATTGGCTTGTCATCCTCCCCTCGTGGCGTCTGCGCAACCGCGCGCACCACCGGCTTTCCCGCGACCACAAAGCCAAAAACGGTGTGCTTTCCATTCAACCACGGCGCCGCCGCACCCACGGTGATGAAAAACTGCGACTCGTTCGTGTTGGGGCCACAATTGGCCATGCACATCCAGTACACGGTTGGGTACGAGAAGAAATCCATGACATGCACCCCCTCGTCCTCAAACTTCTCGCCAAAAACACTTCTCCCCCCACTACCATCCCCAACAGGGCATCCGCCTTGAATCATGAAACCCGGCACCACACGATGGAACGTCAACCCGTTGTAAAAACCCTCTCTTGCCAGGGCAAGAAAATTCTTCACAGCCTTTGGCGCGAACTGGGGCAGTAGGCGGAGAGTAACCGTCCCAAAGTTGTCTATAAACAAAGAGACGTGAACGGCCGACGTTCCCCACTCTATGGTCCGTGCTGTCGCCGCCGTGATGATGTGTTGTACGCGTCGCTCCTCCACGTCAGCGTCCAATTCATGGTCGTCACGCTTCTCTTGAGCGGCGTCCTCAGGCTCCTGGTTTTTTCCGTTGTTGTTGTTATTGTTATTTTCTTCCTTGTCATCGTCGTCGTCTGTCACCGCCTCACGCGGCATCACACTCTGAAGAGAGGTCTGCATAACAAGCAGATCGCCACAGTCAAAGTCGCGCCTCTGGTGTAAATCGGATAACGTTTTTTCGTGATGCTGTTGCCCCGTCTTTCCGCCGACGACCTCCGTGGCATCGGTGGGAGCAGTGTGCTCTGACTGCAACGCACCACTCACCCCCAACTGCGCCTCATACCTTGTGTACAATAAAAGGGCGGGTTCCCCCGGCGATGTTGTACAAAACGTGGGATCAGCGGCGTCAAGAAACCGCGCATTGGACGAGGCTGCCAAGGCCGCCGTGCTTGAAACATCAAAAAGTCGTTTGATGTCCTCCTGCAAGAGAGTGGCGCCGACGGGGGACTGAGCCACAAGGTTCTTGAGAGCTTGGCTGGCAGGAGCGGTGAGCCGTATCAGTGACAGGGGGGCAGCAAAGTGCCGGTGCAGCGCCGCGCCTGACGCCAGCAACGAAGACGCCGGAAGAAGCATCTCTCGAACAGTTTTCTCCAGATCTCCAATGGCGCGCCACACCTGCTCCATGTGGAACGGCGTCGCTGAGGCACAGATGGAGGCCCCAGTTCCGCCCGCCAGCGGCGCTCGGTTAGCAGGCAACGGCGCGGCACGAAAGACAAAGACGCGGCGACCACAGACGCGCTCCTCAAACGAGGTCCCCAAAATAATCTCTGGGACGAACACCCAGACGCCCCCCGCCCCACCTTTCGGGGATTTGCGCACGGCGTCCTCCACGACGACGTCAAACGCGGCACCACGCATTAGCCGCAGTGCCGCCTGCAGAGCGCTTGCCCCAGCAAGCGACGGAGTTGCCGTTTCCTCGGTTTCGCCGTGGCAGAGAAGTTGACCGCTGGAGAAGTCGAAAACATGCGCAATCACACACACGTGGCCCTCACGCAGGAGGCCACTTGACACCACAAAATACCTCCCAGTTGCGGAAAACCCAACATGAAGCGGCAGCATCAGCCTTCCGGCCTTGGCAAAACCCATGGCATCTCGCAACAATGTAAAAAAGCCGGTCTTCTGGCGCCGTGCAAAGGTAATCCACCGCCGCAGCAGCATGGGGTCAGCTGCGCCACGCGGCGGCACCCCAGAGACGACTTGAAGATAAACACGAGCCCGATCTTCATTGTCAGGTGAGACCATGATGCGTGCGTAATCGACGATGCCCCTCTCATCAACCAAGACCACCAGGCCGCTTGATCGGTGCTGCTGGCAACAGACCACAAGATTGGCTGTGCTCAGCGGAGTGGAAGCCACAATTGTGGCTGTGCCGCCAGAACGCGGCGCCTTTTCCGTGATACACGGCAAAAACACGGTGTGGCTCGTTCCATCCTTTTCCATGGTGAAAAAAACAATAAATGGTTGGTGATCGTGGTGTAGTAAAAAGGGTCGTTGCGTGACGCTCTCCTTCCAACACAGAGACTCGGCTTTCGTGCCTAGCGTCACGCTGAACTCGCAAGAGAGACGGGATTCCACCGTCATGAGAGCGGAGCTCATAAGACGGACCTCAACGACAACCCTCACAACGCCAGCTGTCGCCTCCAGACACGGCATAACGCGCAGCACGAACAGACTGGGCGTGAGTGGGTCAGTGAGAATAAAGTGCTTCACCGCGTCATTGAGGTCCCCCTCAACCACCCGCTGCGGAAAAAGACCCTGGCGATCCCCCAGGAAAAACACACCACGCGGAAGCTTTCGCCACGCACGCAGCGTCCCAGTCGAGTCCACCGTGGCAATGAGGCTGCCAAGCTCGTCCTGTACAACACCAAGATCCTGCAGAGAATGGCTGTGTCGATAGCTCCGTTCGTAGAGAAAGCTGCTTGGAAATCCCTCCGAATTCAGCAGCGCCAGAAAACTTTCTTCGCCCTGCTCGGCTCCGCCCTTGTCGCAGCCAACGTCGCGGGACGCGCCGTCGTCGGCCTCATCGACGTCGTGCATGCTTGACGAACGCGATCGCTTCCTGTGCTCCACCCCCAAGCTCTTATCGGCCGTCGTTGTCGTCGGGTCATTCGGCTGTTGTTGCAGCAGCGCCTCAGGAATGGAGGGCAAAAAGTCGTCGTCGTCCTCGTCGTCGTCGTCGTTCTCCACCCTGCGAGCCGCCCTGCCACCGTCGTCGCTGCCGCCCCGCCTGTGACATGGCCTCTAACTGTATATCTACTTGTGTGTGTGTGTGTGTGTGTCTAAGGGCCTGACAACGCCTTTTCAGCCCTCCTCTTCTGTACGCATCATTAGGGCGGTACTCGGTAGAACAACACACGCATGCGTGGAGAGAGGGTGGGAGAGAAGCGATCACGCACCCCCCTCACCAGCCAGATAGGTCCCCAATGCCACGCCACAGTTCTTCGCCTTTGCGTGGAGATCACAAGAACGAGGGAAATTACCTCCCCCACGGACCCCCCATCCCCCAGACTGAAGCAAAACAAAATGAATGAATACGCGCAGATGCTTGAGAAGGAGACCGAAAGGAATTAGAAGGACAACCCCAAAAGAAGGAAAAGAAAAGAACAGAAAAGTTTGACAGCGGCTATGGGACTGTGAATATACACACACATATATATATATAAATATATATAAATATATAAATATATAAATATAGAACAGTAGAAGCCACGCAAAGAAATCGAGCATAAAACAAAATAATAAAAGAGCTGGAGCCATGTGCGTGCCGCGACATCCTTCACGACCCACCCATCCACGCACACTACACATAACCCATTGACGCACCAATAAATAGCACCAGCAAACAATCTACTCATAGCATCCAATTGCAGAGAAGGATTACAGAACTCTCTACATTCGCCCTCACTGACATCCTGTCCTCCTACCCTCTGACTCTGCTTTCACCCCAACTGCCGTCAGATTCCTTGGATTCAGGCAATCTCACACCCTCTCCTTCTCTCTTCCTTTATTGTCGGTTTCGCCCTTCAGGTCTACGGTGTACATCCCTACTACTTCCCAGCAGCAAGCGACTGGGGAAAAGAGTGTTTTGCTCCCTGCCCTCCCCATTTTGGTTCTTCCTGACGAGGGTGTTGTTGTTGTTGCTGTTACTAGTGCTGCCACTGGCTTCTCTCGTACCCGAATCCATCAAAATGCTTTTTAAAAAAAAAGAGTGGCTGCCGCGTCACACGGATTGCGACGAGTGCCGCCCTCCTCTTTTGAAATAGCAGGTCTCTTGCTCCAGAGCACGTTTGTGTGCCCTTTGCGGCGATGCGTGGGTGCAAAAGGGCATGAGTGTGCGTGTGTGTTATTCACCATCTTTTTTCAATGGGGATGGCTGGTAACAATAACGAAAACACAAAACAAAACAAAAGTGTTGCTATTTGTTTGTTCTTTTTTTTTCCTGTTTCCTTTTGAAGCAGGGAGGACAATTCGGAACTTTTTGGAAGTACCAAAGATACCCGGAGTGTGGCGGAGAGGCGGCGCCGCGAAAAAATCCCACCGACATCCGCAATCCCCGCACCCCATCGTCACTGCCAGAATTGCATCTCCCTCCACCCCCTTCTTTTAGATGTTATTCACCGGTCTTTTTCTTCCTTCCCGCTTTATTGTGTGTGCCTCCAACACCGTCGCGCAACTTTCTGTGGCTGGCCATGTGACCGCATCAGAGCAGCGTGACCGCAACGGGCTGCACAAACCACGAGTTGTAGTGGGCGTACTTCCCCAGCCGCAGCTGGTGGATGCTGGGCACCATCCACCGCAGCACCCAGCGGTCAAGGATTGAACGCGGAACCCAGTTTGGCAGGTCACTCACGGTCTGCAGCTTCCGCACAGTGACGCCCGAGGCGAGTCCGCCCACGCTGTAGGAGAGCTCGACAGCCGGCACGCGGGTGGACGCGCCTCGTCCCAAGTTGGCTAAGGAATCCGCACTGCAACGCACCATTTTGCGTTTGCGAGCGCGCTCCTCACGCTTTGCGGATTTGCGGCTAGTGCCGCCTGTAGACCGCGCCGAGCGACTGTCGCCTGTTCGCCGCCTCGCCTCGTCACACCCCCCACTTCCATCCTCGCCGTCGCTCAGCTCCGAGTCGGTCGAGACGTAGTCGTTCTCTATCCCATCGGGCTCCTCAAAGACGAGGTGAAAGTGCGCGATGAGAAGCTGCGTCCCTTCAGGAAGCCCGGTACCTCTGCGGGTGCCAGGCCCCCCTCTATTGGCATCCGCAGCAAGCGGAGCGTCCTCGTCATAGTTCTCACTTCTGGTTTCCAACTTCGCCTCCATGGCGCTGGAGAGCTGGTAACTATTCGCCATGACCTCAACGTTGTCACCGCTCTTCTGTCGCTCTACGGCCGCCGCCATGTCGTCGTCGGTGAAGCCGCGACGCGCAAGCCGACCCTCCGGCAAGACGTCAGGCGCCAAGGACTCGACCTTCTTCCACGTTGTCTCGTCGACGTTGCCGACGTCCCAGATGAGGTGGTGCGGCTTCCTTGCGTCTGGCTGTTGCATAAGGCCGACGCCGCCGGTGTGGATCGCAACGACGTCGCAGTAGCGATTGGGCAGAGCGATGCGTATCTTCGCCGCTTGCACAACATCGTACACCATCAAGTCAAAGGAGAGGCGCTTGAGGCCCGGTCGTTCGTCGGCTTGTAGATAGCAGTTCTTCACCACGGCGTTCACGGGATGACCGGCTTTTACCGACGCCTCGTAACGCATCAGTAGCGCGTCTCCGATGCAAGGAGGCGTAAAGTAGACGTTGCCGTTGGGCGAGAGCTCCCAGTGGTCCACCATGCTGTGGACATCATGAACGGTAAGGCTGGGGAGCCCCTCCCGCTTCTTACTCACACCATGCGAAATGATGCTTCGGTAGCTGGTGTTTTCTGTTGCATGAATGACCCGGTGACGAGAGCGCGCCGAGGGCGGGGGTGAGGTGGAGACGCTCTTGACGTTGGCGGAGAGCCGCATAAGAAAACGGTAGCTGCGCATCAGATACGTGTCGCACTGGATTTCCCCCTGCAGCAGCGTCTGCTCATCCAACTCCAGCAGCCCCTCACTGGGCGGCAGCTGCACCAGCTCCGTGACGCTTATCGTGATCTCGTTCCGCAGAAAACTCCGCAACCCGCGGTAGGCGAGGTACCCCAGCGCCGCCGCTGCGGCGATTCTAGCGCAGTTCCGCACCTTCACCTGCATCTTCCTCCGCTGCCGCCGCCCCACACAGTCCAGAAAGCAAAAACAAAGAGGAACAACGGCAAACAATTGAAATCAACTTTTTTTTTCTGTTTAATTCCCTCCTTCTCCTTTTACCGCTCTTCCCCCTT
>NW_021704150.1:0-17379 GCF_003719485.1 Trypanosoma conorhini | reverse complement strand
CGAAAGGGGAAGCGCCAATCAGTTGGAGTAGAAAATAAGCCGCCACTCGGCGGGGCTGAGCAGGGAGGCGGACGCAGCGAAAAGGGAGCGAATGAACAACAACAACAACCCACAAAAAGAAAACAGCTCAGAATGACTTCCTTTGTATGATGGCAGGGACGTGCGGATTGTGTCCCCTCCATCCCTCTAATGGCCCTTCCACAGATAAACAATGCGTCTTTTTATTTCCTCGCTGAGGCCCTGCGGTGGTGCACACACCCAACTATCCTAACAAATGCAAGATCGCGACCCCCCAAAAAAAAATTGCAACTACCAGAAAAATAATGATAACAGCAACACCAGTCAGTCACAGCAGCCATTGCCAAAATTTTATAGCTTCGCTGCGGAGCTTCGGTAAGTCCTGCGTTCAGAGGATGACTCGGATGCACCAAATGCGGCGCGCAACTTTAACCAGTACGCGCGAGCCACCGCCGCCGCCTTACCCTCCTTCCACGGTGCTTCATGGCGTGGCACAGAGGCAGGGTGGGCGGTGGGCGTCGTGACGAAATTACGTTGCTCCTTATCCAGTAAGAGGAACGGGAAACCGATGCACTGTTCGTTGGCGGTGCACCATGCCTGCGAAAGTGTCTCGGCAAGACTTTGCCAAAGCGGGGCGCACGTGAGTTTAATCAATTGATCAATAACAAGCATAGCAGCTTCATTCGCACCTGGGGCGACCCCATCCCAGGCCGAATCGAGGCGAAGGAGCCAGTCGCTCGAAGAGGCCGATTTCTTTGTTCCCAAATGTTTACTTTTGTAGCCTTCACCATCTGCACCAATGCAAACCGTAACGGAGGGGGAGTGCAGGGAGACGGCACCGTGCAAGATGCGTGTCGCGAGATCCCGGTAGGGCGTCGGGACTCCGCTAAGCAACGCCATCGTATCCCGCGAGGGCACCGCCACCGAGTCATTCACCTGACCGCCTCTATAAGGCGAAACACGGTAACCGCATGGTACGGCCACGTGCACTCCAGTTTGACCCAGGGCCGATGACACTGCCTCAAGTGGAGGGAACAACTCGTTACAAAGCGGACTCGTACAGACAACAAAACTGTAGGCCGCCACACACAACTCTGCCACGGACACTATCGTCTGTGGATTGGTTGCATAGTAGTGATGGGCAAATCGTTCATAAAGTGCTAGTGATTTCATAGCCACCTTAGACAGCTCTCGACGCCGTTGCAAGGCCTCAGACGCATCCGCCTTGCCACCTGTACGCGGCTTTGAGGGCGGTTTTCCTTGCGGTGACGCACACTGCGTCTCTTGTCTAGCCACTTCCCGCATAAAACGCAGCAATGGGGCTCGAAGATATACCAAGACGTGGTGCATATACTCTAACCAGGCACTTTTCTGCAACGCACGCGTTGTGTGGGGTGACGACGCCAAGCTGGGAGAGGTTGCCCCTAGCCAATGGCCAATTTGCGGCAGATACAATTCAACACACAGCACAAATGCCGCCAAAGGCTCAGTCGTCACAGCATTTTGGGCCAAGGACTTGACAAGAAAAAGATCCTCCTCGCCCTCTGACAGGTTCAACGAGAGCGGCTCAAACTCCACCTCACACGGGATCGATTGAGCCCGGCAGAGCCAGAGAAACGCAATCACGACAGGGTCCCCGTGAAATCCGCGAACGTAAAAACCGTCACCAGGCCTCACGGGGTTATGGGTGCTGCTACCATCCCCAAAACTGTCACGTTCCTTCGCTGCAAAATTGGAGGTGACTGCCTTTGCGCGGGCGGCGTTGACGGCGGCCTCCATGAGAGGCAGCATGGCAGGGACCTTATGCACCTTGAGCAGGTAGAAAAACTCGGTGCAGAGAGCCTCACCGGCAAGCTGCGGCGTCATCGTCCCCCGCAGCGCAACCCACGCCGAGTAATAAAAACGCATTGTGAACTGATACCAATGGGGTGGCCGTTGGGGCACGTTCACCTTTTCCACCTCCGTCACCTTCGTGGAGGTCACTTGCTGCTGCGTCGTTTCCCCGCGTTTCCCTTGCCCGTTGGGGGCCGGGCCCTCGCCGTCAGTGGGTGCGTCGCCAAATAGCGCCTGACTCCGCAACGCCCAAAGGTGCGCCCGCTGCCTCGCCGTCAAGCAGGGCTGCAGGTGACGCCTGTAGGCCCTCTCCTCCATGAGTTTGGCGATCTCCAGCACGAGGGCGCCCACGTAGTCGGAGGGACCGCCGCGGCACGACATCATCTCGGACAATCTCCTGGCAAGAAGTAAAAGGGCCAAAAAACAAAACACAAAAAAACGGGGGAAAAAACGAGATAAACTCACAGTGAGATCCTCGAAAAGAAGAAGCAAGAGAAAAACGTCGCACATAAAGAACAGCAGCAAAAAAACAAAACAAAATCAAAAAGGAGAAAGAGAGAGAGAGTATGTATGTGCGTGTGTGTCTCCGTGGACGTGGAAGCACTGGAGAGTGTGGCCCGCACCCACAGGGGCAGAGGGCGCCCGCTCCCTCCCACGCTCTTTACGCCGCTACCCGCCCCGCCAGCGGCACAGCGGCCACCGCGCAAAAGCAGCGGGCCAACCACAAACACACGAAAGGAAAAAAAAAACAAGCAAACAATATTTCACACCTCAACCGAAGAAGAAACGTCATGAAGGAATTAGTTCGGGGGGTCGTCTCACGTAAAGTGGATGACCAAAATAAAAATACCGATAAAAATAACAACAAAAACGATAGCTCACTTCCTTAGTTTTCGTCTCCATGTGCACCTAACAAACTGCCGGCCGACACCACAGCGCATGGCAGATGCAACTGCATGAGCCAACTTTGAGCACCAGGATTTGGTTCCCCGCGTTCATTCCTCGCCTTTCTGACTGCCAATCCACTCCCCACAAGAGCCATTCCAGCACTCAATTCATTCTTGGCAAGAGTGTTATACGGTGGACCCCATAATAAGTGCAGCAGCGCCAGCGAAACAGAGCCTCGTGTGAGGTACTGATAGAAAGTTTCACACATCTCGTCCACAGTGCCAGCAGAGGCCTCTGCAGCGGCCGTCGGCAAAGGCTGCGACAAATGCGGCCACACTGCCGCAAAGTATGCTGCGGTAAATGCGACGCCCAGCTGTTCCTCGCAATACCCACAGACAGTACTCAAGGCATCCGTTAGGATGCTGTCAGAAGCGCGTAAAAGAGACGTGGTGTGGTGCACCACCATTTGCGGCGCCAACGTTTTGGACCAGATGTTCTCCACCCACTCTGGACCAATAAGCACCATGCGCAGCTGCTGAGGCGGCGGCGGCGGCGGCGGCCCCGAGAAGGACGGTGGGTGGTGAGCACAACGCACTTCACTCCCGCACTCACTCTCCTGCAGGAACTGAGATGGAGGGCAGGAAAGGAACCAGAGCACGCCGCGAAGCCGACACTCTTCCAGTAGCGCCTCCAGAAACACATCCCTCTCAGACAGGAAGCGCTCCTTCGCATCACCCGCTTCCGCTTCATCGGGGTCATCTGGACGGACAAAGCCCAGGTGGTACAGCACCGCGTTATCCAAGGATTGCTCGTCAAAGCAGCAAGAAACAAATTGCCGTAGCCGTTGGAGGGCGGTAAAGAGAACGAGGAGCCCCGCTGAACTACGGCACCACCACAACCCTAGTGTATGCGGGGAGATGGGGCGAGTGAGAGGGATCTGGCGCGCCCCGCCATCGTCGTGGGCTTCTTCGCGGTGCTGGTTTTCCATCGCCGCGGCAGCTTCACCACGGTGGCGTTGACACTCCCAAAACCCATCAAGCGTCCCATTCGCCATCACACGCACGTCCCCCCCTGCCAACTTCGTCGCCTCGGCGGCTACACTGACCGCCTCAAGAGAAGTTCCACGTGGGAAGAGCAGGCGCTGGGGAAGCCACCGTGCCAAGAGGTGCCATGGACTCAATGGCGCAGTGTGGTGAAGAAAACTCAGCGTTCTATGAAAAAGCGTCTGAAACGCCGCCTTGTGCTTCGAGTTTTCAGAGAGAAATAGGAAGTTGGACGTGTTTGTGAGGCAGCAATCGACTAGTAGCGGCCGCGGCAGGAGATTTTTCTTTTCGGCTGATGTCTGCTGCTGCCCAACCCGTTGCTCGAACCACCGCCGAAGGCGATCCAAGTGCTCTTGCGCCGCCGCAGACTGTTCCGTAAAAAGGGCGTCGGAGAAGGGATCTGCGTGGGTGCCGACCAACACCACCGGCAAATACAACGCCTCCCCACCTGAGTCTGCCGCCGCGCTGTCCGCGTCGCCTCTCCGCACACGGGCAACATGTAAACTTGGCATCGCCACAGCGTGCTGCAGCGTAAGCACATGCCGCCATATCGCTTCCTGCGCCAGTTCCCAGTCCTCCCGCAGACGATAGGTAACGTAATACACAACCCCTCGGCTTGGCAGCTTCACGCGTCCCATGCTTGCCGCAAGTAAAAAAGGACTCGGCAACTCCACAAGGTTCACGCCAACCCGAGAAGGCGCCGTGTCTCCCTCATCACCAGCGGCCAGCCACCGCCGCAGGTTGGACGCCGTAGCATTGCGGTGGCCACCCAGAGGCAGCGGGTCCCTCGGAAGGGGCACCTCAACAACGGTTGATGTCCGCCGAATCTTCATTGTGTGCAACTCCAGCGTTGGAGAAGGGGCGACCGGGGACGCCTCACGCAACAGTGCGCATATCAAACTCGTTTTTCCAGAGCCTGCCGCCCCCACCACGTAAATACTGTACGCCAACAGCTTCCTGAAGTCATCGAGGTCCCGCGTTTCGGACCAACCTGCGCTCTCCTCCGTAATAGCAGAAAAACTTAGGGCGGGTATTGGCCCGTTGCGCGTAACTCGACCGTCCGCAACATTATTGACGCCTCCCGTAGAGAGTAGTCGCCGATAGAGCGGATCCTGCACGGAACCGCGTGCGTGGGCTCGACAGAGCCGATGACGATGCCGAGCTAAAATCCTATTCGGCTTGTCTTCGTTGGGGCAGCCACGATCCAGGCAAGAGGAGATCACCGTCCCCCTCCCTGTCATCGGCGCCCGACAGTCATCCCTCAAAACGGTACTACCATCTGCGCCGCGGTCGTTCGCTGCTGCTTCTGCAGTACGAGGAAATGACTCACTCAGGGTGTCTTCCTCCATCGTCGGTGGTGCATCACCATCCTCGCTAGGTCGCCGCTGCACGGCAAAGCCTCCGTCCTCGAACGGGCAGACTGACATCGTCGTCGATGACACCTCAGCCGATAACGGCTGACGCGACTCTTCATTTGCCAAAGGAATGTATGGCTCCGAACCGGGGAAGTTGACACCCATGAGCTTCGACGGCTGTTCATTAGGTGGCACGGTCGCCTGCACGGCAGTATCCATGAGGTTGGAGGGGGAAGCAGAGATCGCGGGCATTTTGGTTTCGCGCGTCTGAGCAGCGGCAGCTGCCATAAAGCATGCGAACTTTTCTTCGACATTGTCCAGCAGAAAGGAGAAGAAGACGTCCTCCAGCACATTGGCATATCCTTGTAGCAACTCCAACTGAGCATAGAGTTCGCCGTGACGTCCAAGTGAACCATGCTGCCCTGCCTCTTCTACCTCCTCGTCCTCGTCCTCCCCCTTAGTGAGCTGCAGTGTTCCGGGGGAATTCATTTGTTTCGCGCAACAACTTTGCCACTGAGCCGCAAGAGAAACCAGTATGGACTCCATGGACTCTGCAGCACGGAGCTTAATCAGAAGTCTTCGAACGGCCTCAGCTTCACTCAAGCGGTGCGGCAGATCGCGAGAAGACACTAACAACGACGGCAGCCTTCGTCCGTGTGTTAGCAAATCGGCCCCCGGCGAACTTGACTCCTCAGACGGCAAAGATAATACACGGGGCTCCATGCTGGTAATAGCCGCTGAAGGAGGCTCCAGAGGGCCTTCACGACACTTTTCATGCCACAATGGCATCCTTTCTCTTTCGCTTTCTCTGTCCAGTGTTTCCGGTACTTCTGGACACTGAACGGAAGCTTCACGATGCTGCTGGTGCGCAATTGCGAGAAGACACCTTGACGGAGTCGCGTCCGCCGCAAAAAGATCCCCAAGCATGGTGTAATACTGCCACTCAAGCCGCTGACACCACGTAACTGCGTCACTTTCCGCGCTAAAAAAACTCAGCACATCGACGACAGATGTACTTGGATGCGTTGCAGACGAAATAAGACGTCGCACCCGTCGCTGCAGCCCCTTCTCCCTCGCCCAGTTTGCTACATGGTGCGAGTACTCAAGAGCAGCGAGAAGGCGCCCCTTGGAGCAGATCATCTCGCTACTTCCATCACGACAGTCCTCCGTTAGCCGGGAAAAAATCAAGGGATCGATCAGCAGCTGCTGTAGCCACCCTTTCGACTTGCCTGCCTCATGAGCGGGTCTTTGCGGTGTATCCATGCCGTGTGTCTCACCTTGGGTGCCGGTCCCGGCGTTGTTGTCACGACGGTCGGCGCCGTCACAACCCCCATCAACGTCATCACCCACCACGAGAGCCCCCAGCGGGCACCAAAAGAAGAGATATCGCAGGATTGGCACGAATGCACTGTGGTCGGCGCGCGCCCCCTTTTCCCGGTGGAGAAGCGCCTTCTCATCCACCTCCAGAACGGCGTACACCACTCGTACTGGCGGCAAACCCACGTGACCAGCCCCTTCTTCGCGCGCCGCCGCCCCCACTGCCTCTCCCTCTCCCTCCTTGGAGGAAGAGCGTCGTGCGACAAGAAAACGAACAATTTCTTTTGGTAAAATTTGTGAAACCCATGCGTTGGGCTCGGAAAGAAAATTACTGCTGGGGCCGTGGGGCTGTGCTTCTCCCAGAGAGGTGGAAGCCGCATTCGCGAAGCAACAGCGCACCGCGACGAGGGCTCGGGAGGTGGCTGTGGACAAGGCCTCAAAAGACGCTTTTACACCCGCCAGCACAATCTCACAGGTGCGTGCAGACTTGGGATCAAAAAATGTAATGCTTACCAAATGAAAGCAAAACGTTGCTGTTTCTCGTTCCTTTTCCATTACGCCCTCCTTCACAAATTCCACCACCGCACGCTTATCTGCAAAGTGGCCGCTGCTTTGACTCGAGTGGCGCCAGGGCGGTTCATCTGCGTCCGCCGCATGGGACACAGCCCCTCCCTCCCTCCACTGTATTAACGACACTGTCAGGGGCGCGGAGGCAACTTGTAGCACCCGTCCTGTCAAGTCATCCAGCATGGCTGCCTCCACGCCGCCCAGTCCACCCAAGGCCTCACGTTCACCCTCTGCAGAAAGATTGGGGGGAACGCAGGAGAGAAACCAAACAGTGCCACTCCGCCGTAACTCGTCCCACGCCGCGCCACCCAGCGACGCCGCGATGGACCGATGTCCAATACAGCCATTGTGAAACAGGATATGTGTTCCGCTTCCCTGAAGTTGCAAAGAAGAAGGCAGTACTATGCACGGCATCCTGTTGCCGTGAGTCATGCCTCCAGGGACTTCCTCTTGCGCCCTATCACTGGCACAACACGCGCTGCCGGTTGTTTCCTCCAAACCATCTGCGACGCACGGGTGCAGGGCAATGTAGACGTCAACGGAACGATCCACGCGCGTACGCATAATTGCATTGGTCTTGTGCTAATATTGGCACCTGCGCTGGCTCGACCTTGGTATGCGGTTGAAAAGGGAATTCAAAGCTGCAGGGCGGCTGAGACCTTGTCCCTCCTATTCCTACAAAAGAGAGTACGCGCACAAGTAAAGAGAGTCAAGCGCAACTTAGCCCACTTCGCCCGTCGCCTCTTCATTCCCTCACGAAGGAGACTGATCCAGCAGTCATGCAGCAACAATCAACTAAACTTAAACGACGTTGTGCAAAAAATATACTCATTGGGAAGCTGCGAAGCGGGGATCGATCGGGCCTCGCAGCCGTCACTCCTTTCCACGTGAAGAGTAGCATGAGGTCGAAAGAGGGAGATATATTATATATATATATATATAAACTGCACCTGCGCTGCCTTTCAACGCGGTATAGTAAAGAAGAAATAAAACCAAACCAATCTGCAAAAAAAAGCGCAAGCCGTAGAATAAGGGGAATGCGCTCTTTTTTTTCCCCCCGGCGTTCCTGTATATATATACAAACTCACGTTCTGCGCCCTGTGTGGCGCTTCCGCTTGACTCTCCACAACAGCACAAGGGCAAACGCCAGCAAAAAGAACCATACAACAGAGAAAAGAATCCATTCCTTCTCCCATGGAGTGTCCGCCTGCACACTCTCTGGGTGAGCTCGTTTTGTTGCCTGGAGCCCGTCTTTGCCACGAATCACAGAATTCGCGCCAGAAGCAGAAGTTTGGAGGACGGCTACAGAAGTCTCTCTAATGACGTGTGTGCCATTGATAAGTAGTGTGCGCCGCTCTGTGGCGGAAGTAAGATCTACGGGTTCCTCCGGGCCACGAATGCTATGCGTCGTTTTTGTGGTCAGAGTCCTCAGCAAATCGTAGAAACGAGTTCTCGGAGAGGATTGCACCAACGCTGGCGGAAGCGCCGGCTTCCTGTAATGTGGGATGTTCAGTTGCAGCGTCGGTGGCTGCTGCAGCACCTCGCCCGCCCAGAGCTCATCGGACGGAGGGGGTTGACATCCCTGCGCCGACAAATTATGCCGCAGCGGCCCATGGTACTCCTGAAGCAGCTTCACCACGTGAGGTTGAAAGCGCAAAATGCGTGACGGAACACGGCCAAACCCTGTCAACTCCGCACGATCTTCAAAAACTTCCACCACTGCAAACGCATTGGTCAGGGTTTCAATTTGTCCCTCCAGCGTGACACAGTGCACGCGGTGCGCCCCCTGGACCGTGTAGTCCCCCTTGTGGTTGTGCCCAGAAAACACCAATGGCATCTGCTCGTACGCTTCCAAGAGCGGACCTAGTCGATTTGTTTCAAATCCAATGGGAACATGAGCGAACAAAATTGCCACGCGACCAGCAACCTTGACTGCCCGGAGTTCTTCCTCCAGCCACTTTGTGTGTGCCTCTTTTGTGGTCATGTTGTTATTTTCAGGATCGTTTGCCATGGAATCTATAAAAATAAAACGAAATGGTGGGTGGTCAATTGCGTAATGCCAGCGACGCAGGCCCATTTTCCTCATAAGCCACTCGTTCTGTGTCTTATTGAGTTTTCCAAAGCGGTCATTGTGGGCACGAAGGTCGTGGTTGCCTAAAACACTGTAGTGTGGTGCCTTAGCCCGGTTAAAACTGTCCAAAATGGGCCGCAAGTTCCACATCAAGTCGTTGTTGACAAGGTCCCCCAGATTCACAACCACATTCATGTCTGGAACACGATTAAAGAGCGCAATGGCCTCGTCGAGCTTGTCCTTCGCAACATCGTAGCGGCGCAGGGTCGTCGTCGTCGTCCGCTTGCGCTGCTCACGCAGCCAATGCTGCATCGTCTCCCACGGCGCCTTCTCACCCGCCGGAAAGGTGTCGTAGTGGGTGTCGGCAACAAGCCCCATAGTGAGCAGCTTCCGCGTGCTCCCCACCTCCGCTCCGCTGCACGGCATCGCCAGCCCAAAGAGGAGCAGCAAATGGATCGGAAGCACCGAGTGAAACATAGGAGGGTTGCGACCGGCGTGACTCCTCGCACCAAGGCCATCGCCTCTGCTTTCCCGCATCGCTTGCAGGCCCCACCCCCACCTCCTTTTTTGTCCCTATACAAGTGTGTGGTGCTGCGAGGGAGGCCTTCCGCACAAAAAAAAGACAAAAGAGAAGAACGGCAAGCAACGAAACCATGCTGAGAGGGATCTGGGCAAGGCACCGGGGAGGCGCAGCAGGGGACATGTAGGGACGCAGGACACTTTCATCGCCCCATTGCCGTGGCAGGAGTGAAACGTTCGACTTTGCCGTCACCCGCTCCGTCGGTTTTTCCTCCGACCCTCGCGCGCCCCTCCCTCCTTCCCCCTTTGCCTCGTTCCGGCAACTCCAACCCACAGCGGAGGAGGCGGAGGTTATGCAGAGAAGGAAAGAAAGAAACAAAAAAAAACAGAAGAAAACAAAGCGCGAAGAAACCGGTGAAGTCGACCTGTAGCAATGCGTGCAAAAAGCGGCAAGAGGGAAACTAATAACAGTAACGGGAAGAAGGAAAAACAAAAAAAACTGGTATGCGAGGACAGAGGAGCACGCTTCTTGCGGGCGGGGGAGCAGGGGGCATTGGGCATTGGGCATTGGGCGAGTGCGCTCACACACGTGCGTCACGGAGCAACACGCACCCCCCCACGCACCGGCACCGCTTCATCATCATTACGTCGCACCAAAACAGAAGAAGAAGAAAAAAAAACGACCTCGAGAGAGGAGGAAAGAAAGCGAGAGAGACGGTTCCTTTTTAAGAATCTAACGTGTCCGCATGAGGGCCTGCTCGCCTAAGCCTTCAACACCGCGGTTGAACAGACACCTCCTCACCGCCCCCTGACACAATGAACGCACAGGAAGAAACGCAATCACAGTCGCTGATGAAAGCAAAACAAAAACAACATCATCGCACCAGTTAGGGAAAGTATCCCTTGTCACTCTAGCCACACTTTTGGTTTAACTGTACTCCCCCTCCTTTTTGTTCCCCCCTTTTCCCTTCCTCGTACTCTTCGGTTACCTTTTGTGTCCATGTGTTTTTCATTTCGCCATCTGCGAACGGCCTCGTTGGTGGCGCTGCGCCACTGAGGCCAGACATCGATGCGGTGGAATGAAAAACACATACAACTAAATACATGGCAGTAAAACGGCTTGGCCCCCGCCGTGTCCTACAACCCCAACCATTTTCTCTCCAGAACGGTGTAGGGTGGGGGACGCATCTGCACAGGGAGGCTGAGATGCATCCACGCAGACACATGCGGAGAAGCATCGGGCTCGGCAAAGACGAAGATGTCGCCGACACATGCCGGTGCTGTTGCCAACTCAGTTTGTTTCGTCGCACGGAAAATCCACGCAGCACTGCAAGAGAAAAGCAACAACAACAACAACAACGCATACACAAACACACAAAAGCCCCGCGGCACGTAACGCTGCGTGGAAAAAAAAAGCACAAACAACCGCAGCGACGGAAATCCACACAAAAATAAGAAGATGCGAAAAAAGAAAAAAAACCCACAACAAGAAACAAAAAAAAAGTGGCAGGCATTCTCGTGCCTCAGCCCACGTTTGCGTCAACACGAATTCCTTCACCACTTGCATGCCCTACTTCGTTTAGCCGCGGGGCGGAAGCAAGCCGCCCGCCATGAAGAGGCCACCGTACTCGTCACTGGAAAACACAAACACTCCACCCTTTACAGGGTCGCAGAACACCGCCACGCTATTTACAACTCCGCAACGAAAGCGTTTCTGCGGCTTTGATGCAATCCTCATAGAGGCGGTCGCAGCGACGGCCAAGGCGGCACCAGCAACACCGCCTGTAGAAGGCAACCCATTCTCTTCCACGGGCACTGGGGTCTCGTTCAAAAACAAGATGTGACGCAGTTCTCTCTGGGCAAGGTGGGCAAAAGGCATATCGTGCAAAGGGGTGGCACCACTGACCCCTCCCTCACCATCGCAGCGGGAGGCGCCAGAGTGAAACCCATTCGCCCCAGAAACGCCTTCGGCTGCCAACTGCAGCTGACCCAGAAACGAGGGACAGGGCAACATCGTTGTCGAAAATGGCACAGAAGAAGAGGAAAAAGAAGCAGCGCTACTTGAATCGCCACCACCACCACCACCACCACCAGCACCGACACCGCTTTGCCGTTGCGCAAAGCCGTTGCCTTGTGGATCGTCGCGAGGACGCCGGGTGCCGTCTTCCTGGGGCGTCTCACAGAATGGAGGGAAGGGAAGAGGAACAACCCGCAGCAACCGCGTCGCGGCCTTCAACAGGGTGTCCATGCCGTGCCTTTCCACCAAATGACTCAGCAGTAATTGGCGTTGATAGCCATACTGCTCCTCGCCACGTGGCGAGATTACTTCGCTGGAGGTTGTACTGCTTGCACCGTCCATTTGATTATCCTGGTCGTCGACGTCTTCGTCGTTGTCGTTGGCTCCGCTCTCCCCGCGTAAAGAACGACCACTGAAGTCACCAATGCCAACCAGAGAAACGTAAGAGCTGCGTGCCCGTTTAGTCGGAGGCCGAGTTTGGGTAGACGTCAGTGCGTTCTTGGCATCCGCTTGCTTTCGCAAACTCACCACCTTCACACGCGCCCCTGTTAGGGCATCGAAAACGTACGTTGTGCTATGCAGGCCACCGACTGCGACAAGCACCATTGAATCTTCGTCATCCCCCCTGACACTGTTGCGATGCTCATGGTCATTCTCGTCGTTGGATTCCATCGCCGCCTCTTCTTCGTCTCCTTCCTGCGCGTGGCGCAGGCAACTTAAACTGGGCGTGGCTTCCAGAGGACTACAACTCCCTCGCCTAGTTGCTGAGAGAGAAGATGGAGGTGCCTCTGAGCGCCGCCGGTGCGGATGTCTCACAACTGTGACAGCGCAAGGCAGCATGTAGATTGGGGCCCGCTTGCTGTGGGAGTGAAAGTGCGAGATGCCATTCTCCGTCAGCATCGTTCGTGGAAGGACCGGACAGACAGGAATGACACGCAGAACACTACCGTAAAGCACATCAAACACCAAACAGGCATATATACCTGCGTGATATTCGAGGGGGCGTTCATATGGAACACTGACGCGGCTCGGCCCAACGGAGGCCATAATACACAAGTAGCGGCCATTTTTTGCAACAGGAGACAAGACAACATTCCCTTTTGGCTGTGGATGAGTGTTCACTACAGTGCAACTTCCACCCAAGTTTTCTATTCTCTGAGGCGAGGTGCCAGTACCTCTATGACATCTGCGGCTGGCGTTGTTGATGCTGTAGCCGTTGCCGTGGTGGCCCTCCTTTGCCCGCGTATTACAGAGATCTGTGTAATAGCTAGGCGCGGACGGTGCACTTGAGACTGCCCGTGGAGTTTCATGAAAAATGAACTCATCACCCGCCAATGAACTCGCATCCTCCGCGTCACTCCAAACCGGATTACCGGAGGCTTCCATACTAAGCAGCTGATAGGGCTGCTGTGGCGGGGCATACCTGGTTTCTTGAGTTTCCGGCCAAAGACGCACACTGTGGCACAGCAACTGTGAAACTTCTTCAAACACTAAGCGGGACCCTGTACGGTAGAGAACGGCTTCTCCAGCGACAGTGGCATCGTCGTACCCCTGCGACCCTCCACGAAGCGTGGGTGCCTTCTTGCCCTCGCCCTTCGAATGACGTGCGCGAAGAAACGAGAGGAGATTGGGCTCAGCATTCACGTTCCTGTCCGCACCTCCTTGACGGTGGCTGTTGTAAACGCCGGTGGCTTCGCCGTCGTCACTGTCGTTGTCTTGATACTCATTGCCCCTCTCAGAGTCAGAGGAAGGCTCCATCATAGCCAGCGTATGCGAGCCAAGATAATCTCCCTCCTGGCGCAGTACCTGATGCACGATACGACGACCCAACCGATTTCCCCCTGTTGTCTCGCTTCCTGCAGGAAGTCCACTCTCCTGCACAATCCTCGACATTCGCAACATGGCAGATTCATTTTCTGTTCCACCGCCTGCCAAAGAGCGTCGATCGAAACCTATTCTGCGGGTCCCCACAAAAAAGGTATCCTGCATTTCCCCATCTTGGCTAGGAAATGCTGAGTTTTGCGTGAAGCTCCCATCCCGTATTTCAGCCGACGACTGCATAGCGGAGAGTGCAACAGGGAGTCCACGCTGGGAGACAATGACCACATTGTCCTTTGCACTTTCAATGTCGCGCTCATTCCAGGCGTCGTACATAGAGAGCTGCCCGCATTGATTGATGGTGTAAAATGCCTGCATCAGCGGCGAGACCAGGATATCAAATACAGGAAGGGTGGCGATGCTCTGTATAATCGATCCATCTGCGGGCGACCAGCGAAGAATGAGATTGTCTCTGCCAGTAGAAAGACACTGAAGTGCAGAGAGGCGCCGCCGCGCCTCCCGTTTCCACAGAGGAGTGTCATTATCCGCTGCACAGGTGCGCGGGGGTGCGGTGCCTTGCCAAAAGCGAGGATCCAACCAACGTGCGACTGTGATGAGAGTTTTGTGGACTTGAAACGCACCGTAGAGGTGGTCCTCATCGCCGCCAAAAACGGGGCTTACGACATCCAACGGCTCACTTTGACCATCGTCTGGGCAGTGCAGTGAGTAGATAAACACTTTACCTGTCGTTGCATGATGTGAGCGGTTCGTCTCATTGCCTTCCGGCACAAACGGTGGGGCATTCTGCACGGAGCAAAGAAGAAACCGGCCGAAGGGAGAGAATGCAAGAAACGACTCCAGCTGCTCATACCAGTAGGGTTCCTTCGAGTCCTTCACCAGGGCAACATCCAGGACACGCCGCTCGCAAAATGCATCTTGGACGTGCTCATGAATGTCTGTGTGGGCGAGATGTTTTGCGGCGCGAAGCGCAAATACGACCAATCTCCCTTTTGTCGTTAAAAGGGCTAAGAGCGATCCGCACGGCGTCACAGCAACAAGCTGGACTTCATTTAACACCACATCTGTTGGGCGATCAAGGTTGTAGTCTGTTGAACTCACGCCATCCTCATCGGACGCGGCGGAGGCGCTCGCTTCGGACTGCGTCGTCTCATTCGTCGGATGCATCACGCGGTCCATCAGCGCCTGAAACTGGACCGGAAATGACGGCAAAGACGAGGACGCAGGTGCAACGGGTTCTTCCATGGCGCCTGGCAAATCGACCCCGATTCCAGTGCCATCCGAGAGAGATTGAAGCGGGTCCACGGGGCCTAGGGTGGCCTCGCCTGACACTGCGACTTCCCCCTCATAGGTACTCACCGTGACAGGTTCACCTACCGCCCCTTGACTCTGCGTTCCTCCTTCCCGGCCCCCGTTACGAAGGCCCTTTCTTGCCCCGCCATTGCCTTGCAAATTAGCCAAACGCATGTGCACCACCGGGTTTTCCATGGATCCCAGCTGGATATCCATCGGCACACGCTCATTCTGAAGGTCCAAAAGAGTCCTTGGTGCACGCAGAATTCTCTTTAGGAGAAAATACAGTGGAACACGCCGCGGCGTGGAAGTCCGACGCATGTGATACGGCTGCCCGGTAGCCAACGCACCCAAAACATCCAGATTAATATCTCTGCCACGATTCCCAGATGCTGGGGAATGCGTTTCTCCATGAATTCCCTTATAGTTCGACAAGTTTTCACTCGTTTCGTGCTGCAATTCATTTCCCACAAGTGAAAGACGAAGTGGGGCACTCCATGTTGGTGCACCCACGAGGAATTCGTGTGCAGCTCGCTTAAGCGCATTCACGAGCGTCGACCCAATGTTTTCATCTTTCTCTGCCGCCTTGACCCGACGCGAGCGTGGTAAACGCTGAACTGAGCCGCTTTCCTGCCCTTTATCGGCAACTGGCGTGCAATCCTTGCAGTTTCGTTTGTTTACATCGTTGAACTCCAAAATCTGCGCGGCGCAGGTTTGATACCAAAGCCCTAAGGAAGCTGACACCGTAGGGAACCTCCGACAAGCTTGATTACTTTTCCGTTGTGGATCTCCCTCGATCTTACACGACGGCCTTTGCGTAGACATCTGAGAGTGCTGCAGGAGGACGTCGGAAAGTTCGGCGAGAGAGCCAACAACCCAGGCAAGAAGTTGTATTCTAAGAAACATTTGCGCCCAGCGAAGTATGGGGTTAGACGTCGATGAATTCCCCGCTGCGTTGAGAGCTGACTCCGACACTTCCTCTCCTCCCATAAGGACTGCATGCCGCACCACACCCATCAGCCTCTGCCACGGCTTACGCGCCGACCCTCCTCCTTCCACGTCTTCCTTTTCCTCGGAAGAAGACGCTGGAGAACTTTCCGTACAAGTGATGGGTTCGTTCAGTTTTGCTTCTGAAAAATCATATGAGTCTTGGCCTTTGTTGTGGTGCCCACAGTGACTTATGATCCATGTAGAGACTTCTTCTATATTTTTCCTGAAGATGGGTGCACCATGGCAAAACAATGCAATAATCCCGCCTTGTATATCCTTGATTGACACCGCCCCGTCCTGCGCTTCTGCGCGCGAGTGTGACGGGTCAGATTTAGTGCCTTCTCGAGCAGGCAGCTGGGGTGCCTGCTGATTTTTACCCTGGCAAGGGTTAGAATGATCGAAAGCATCACTATTAATTTCCACCTGATGGGCATGCAGCAGTAGCCGTTGAAGCTTCTCGTGCATCAGGGAAAGCCGCTCCAAAATAGTGTCCCGGTGGCGAAGCCACCCTTGGGACGTAAAGTCTGCCCACGACACAGCTTCTACAAGGTGAACCTGTGTCCACAGCACTTCGACGTACGCAAAAAACACTTCCAGAAAGGATGCCCATTCCAAAGGCAAGATCTTCTCCGACGTTGCTTCACTTCCTTCCTCCCCCTGCTCGGCTTCAGAACCATTAACGTCCAAAAAGACGTGGAAGAGCTTCCGCAAGTAGGGCGTCAGCGTAATCAATCCGCCAACGCTATTGTGCTTCTTTTCCTCACCGCCGTTGCCATCCGTGGTAGCGGCGTTCCGGCTCGCCCCCCACCTGAGAGGAGAGATGCCTATGTGGCAGAGCTCTTGAAGAGCACCCACACTGGTTGCTTCATCCCCACCCTCATTGCTTCGACGCATGAGAGACCGAAAAAGCGCCATTCTAGAAAAATCTGGAGGCAACGGAGGCAGCTGCTTATCGGCCTCGCTCTCGGTATTACCTGCCACACATGCCGCGTTGCCACTGCCATCCTTGCCGTTGTGCCACTTGGCCTTGACTGCTTTCATATTGCTGTTGATGCCCTTGTTTTCCGCACGGCCAGAACTTAAAGGCGGTGTGCTGTTGCCGGATGGCTTTGCATGCTCCGTGGTAGGACAAGCGAAACTCTGGAGTCGTCGGCGACTTTCCTCCTCCAGCGTTTTAGCGGTTTCGGTGAGGCCAAGATCCATCAGCAACTCCTGTAGCAGGCTGTTGGCAGGGGGAAGAGGCACCGGCTCAGTTTGGGACTGGGAAGCGCGCTCCCCCACACTTTTCCTCCTCCCTGAGGACCCCGAGTTCCTTCTTATCGGCATGTTGTGTGAGGTAAACAAAGTATATTTTGTCTCTCTCTCTCTCTCTCTCTCTCTGTGCGTGTGTGTATAGGGTGCGGTAGCGGGGTTTCGCAGAGAAAAGTGTCCGCCCGACCGCGGCGTGCCCCAACCCCTCTCTCTCCCTCCCTCTCTCGCTTTCTTTCCTTCGTTCCCTCTCGCCTGTTCTCAGCGGCCCTGCGCGGGTATTTGGGCCTCAGTGGGGGCAGCGCTGCGTGCGCCTTTCCCTGCCAAGCCAAGGGGAAGGAAAAGCGGGAGGGCACTAAAAACCAAAGTGCTTCTCCCCTCTTT
>NW_021704148.1:27568-48862 GCF_003719485.1 Trypanosoma conorhini | reverse complement strand
TACACCTGCCGTCGATCGATTGACCTGGGTGTCAATGCAACGAAGGATGCCGTTTTCTTCTCTCCCCCCCCCCCATTGTTGCCGTTCTCGTCTTCTCGTCCTTTTTGTTTGTTTGCTTGTTTCTCGGGTTTTGGAGGAGGAGGGCGTAAAAGGAGGGAGGAACCTTACTGCATGTACAAACTACGATGTCAGAGCCCATTTGGGCCGTACCTTTTCTTGACACGAACTATCTGCATATGTGTTGTTGTTTTTTTGTAACTGTTCTAGGCACGGGAAATGAGCTTTGTCCCTAATTTGTTTTGAAAACTAAATGTGCAGCTTCTCTCTTTTTTTTTTTGTCATTTTGCTGTTGCAACTGGCTTTTGAATATACATGTATATGTTTTTTTTTTCCTCCCCCCCCCTCTGCAGCGTCAAATAATTAGTCCACGGGTTCTTCTTCAGGGAGATGCGGCTTAGGTTGCGGTTACCGGGGGGTTCGAACTTGGAGGCGCTTGATGTCGACGAAGCGACCATGTGGGTCGAATTTCTGTACAATGTGGAGGGGCGCTCAAACATCGCAAAGGAGCGACTGCGGATACTCGTCGGGCGCCCGCCTCAGGTTGTCACTGCGGCGGATACGGACTTGGTGGGGTCCCTGTTTAGAAACGGCGACATACTCTTTGTACAGGATGGGGAGGCAACTGTGGTGCGGGGTGTCACGAACGGGCGGTACATTACTCCTGCCGAGGATAATTGGCACTTTGTGCGACGTGTTTGCCCATCCGATGGCTCATGCTTGTTCCATGCTGCAGCGTATGTGCTGCGGGACAAGAGCCGCACGGACGGACTCAAGTTACGCGAGGACTGTGCCGACACCGTACTGGCGAATCCCGACTACTTTACCCAGTCATTGCTGGAGCGGCCGTATCGTGAGTATGCCGAGTGGATCCGGCGTCCCACGTCGTGGGGTGGGGCTATTGAGTTGGTGATCTTGAGTTTCACAACTCAGACTGAGATTATAGCGCTAAATTTGGAGTGGGGCCGGATGGAGCGTTTTGGGGAGGACAAGGGCTACACAGTTTGTGCATTTCTCGTATACAAGGGGCAGCACTACGACGCCCTCGCCATGAACCAAACTTACAACTCGTCCAGGGAGAGCGAGGACCGGGTGCTGTTCAGCGTGAGTGATAAAAAAGTTATTGATAAAGCCTGGAGCTTTCTAAAGGAAGAGGCAGCGAGCATGACGCGCTGAGGATGCATGTTGTTACAAAGGCAGCCCCGAGAGCGAGATTAGACTGCGATTTTTTTTTTTTAGTTTGCCCTAAGGAGAAGTTGTAAATGTATGCGTTTTCTCCCATCTCTCTCTTTTTGTGGGCGAAAATTTGAAATGTCTCTGTAGGTGGCTTTTCTCGGGCTTGACTTGACTTTTTTTTTTGCCCTTTCAGCGGCGCTTGCCTTGCCTCTTCCTCACTCTTGACGTTGTGTGCCCCTAGCACGCACAAAAAAAACAACAACAGCAGCAGCAACAACAACGTATAATGGTGTTATCGAGAGGTGTGTTTTTATGCCTCTGCCCATCAACTTTTTTTTTCTCTTTGTTTCTCTGTGACTCTGCGGCACTTTGTTGCTATTTTTTTTTTCTTTGGCTCCTCGCTTCCCACGTCTTTTGGGCGACCCAGCGGCGGGTGGAGGACGCCCAAGCGAGAGCGCGGGGCGACGTACGGGCGCTGCCAATAGTATGGCCGAGGGGACGGCGAGGAGGGTGAGGGGTGGCCGGGTGCCACTCTCCGGCCCCACTGCAAGGAGTGCGCAACTCCGTGAGGCGCCGCTCGGTGACGGGCGCGAGGCGGAGTCGGTGCTCGTCGCCGCGACCCTCGCAAATAGGCAGCTTCAGTTTGCCAGGTCTACCTCGGCGTACTATGAGAAGAGCAATGAGAGGCTGGTGCAGGAAAACGAAAAGTTGGAGAGTGAGTTGCAGAAGAAGGAGCAGGACGCCGCTGTGGTTATGAAGGCGTTTGAGGAGTGCCTGGCGGCGGCGAGGTCCGAGCGGGCACAACTGCGGGGCGACATGAGTGCGGCACGTGAGTCGGCGCAGCGCGAAGTGGCGGAGGCGATGGCGGCGATACAAGACACGTTGGAGGAGCGGGATTATCACCTTTCGAGCCTGCAGAAGCGCATCGAGTGGCTTGAGGGGGAGCTTGCAAGCGTGGGCGCTTTTAGAGAGTCCCGTGACACGCACCAGTGCGAGATGGAGGCCTTAAAGAAGGCCTACGCGGATGAGCAGGCAAGCCACGCACGTGACTCACATACGCTCCGTTTGCAGTTGATGGAAGAGCGGGTGCGAATTAGGGCAGAGGAGCAGCTGCTTCGTAAGCGGCACGGGGATGACGTCCGCAACTTGGCTTTGGGGCTACTCAGTCAAAAGACGCGCGAGGTGCATGAGGAGAACCAGCAACTCCTGGAGGAGAAGGTATTTTTGTCGGGAGACGCAAAAGAGGCACGGGAGCAGGCCGACGCCCTCCGGCGCGAAAATAGTCAGCTGCGACGGAGTGCGGCGCTAGCGCGCTCGACGGAGGTGGCGCTCACCGCGAGTGCCGCGCGGCAGCAGCGGGAAGTGAAACTGCTCAAGGCGCAGATTGAAGCGACGGAGGAGAACCTCAACGAGGTAGTGGGAGATTACGAAAGACGATTGCAGCAACAGGCGAAGGAACACGCCTCTGCGTTACGAGTGTTGACGCAGGAGCGGGATGCCGCAAAGTGTTCTGCCGAGCGTTTCAGGCGCGAACTTGTGAAGTTGCGGTCACTGTCGCGACAGATGGTAGAGAGACGCACCGAGTTGGAGATGTTTTTTTACGATGCCTTGGCGCAGGTCCGTCGAGAGAAGTTGGAGGAACGCCGGCGAGGCGCACGCTCTATTGGCTGCCGGCAGACCAACTCATCTTCCGTGCAGCCAACGACGCCGCGGCTGCGGAAGCGCGATGGCGAGTTGCTGATGATTAGCGATCGTGGAATGCGGCTGCCACCGACACCGTCCTCGCGGCTCGACGGTGGTGAGGGCAGCACGCCGTGGCACAACAAGGAAGCGCCATTTGGTGCTAGGAGTACGAGCACGAATTCTCTTCCGCTGGTTGCGCTAACAAAGCGAGACTTGAGCAACACTCAGGACAACCGTCTCATCCCCGCAAAGGAGTGGCACTATAGCGTGACCGGGGCCCTGCAAACCCGATTCCCTCCTCTGGCGGAGGAGCCGCTGCTTGCCAATTCTGACCTCTCTTGTGTTCCTAGTGCCCCCAAGCTGAAGGATCTCCAGGCGATCGAGATCTCAGAGTTGAGTTGGAAGGACAAGGAGCGGGTGTTGCAGATACTATTCAAAAAACTCCAGGGGAGATCCAGTGTCTCAAATGAAAATCAATGTATATCAACAGAAGATGCTGAGTTTTTGCTCTTTGGTGAGGCTGTGAATCCCGAGACGCATACGTTTCTCACCGAGTAGTTGTGAAATGAAGAATGTAGTTGGAGGCCTTATTATTATTATTATGCTTCCGTCCCCTGCTTTCATTGTTATTGTGTGTCCCATTCCAACTTATTCGCATGCCTTACTCCGTTGTGTGGTGCCACGCGTAAGTCTCCCTTACGGGGCTCCCGATGTAGGTGGTTTACTTGACAGTGCTCCGTTTCTTCAGTATGAGCTTGTGCCCAGGGGCATTCCCTTTTTATCCGCTGCTTTCTCTCGGTTGGTTGCGGCTCGGCACGCCTAGGTGTTCCATGAATTCCGTTTTTTTTTTATTTGAACTACCGACTGCCGTGGGTTTGTTGGAGTCACCGCACCTCCACTTTCTCCGCTCTCTCGATCTCTCGCTCTCTTTCTTTGTGTGACCGTGCTGTCGCGGCCTTGCCTCAGTGCGTGCATGTGTGTCAAGTGCGGGGTGCGGTGTTGCGCGGCGCAGGGTTGCAGGCCTCCGCGGCCCCGGTGCCCCCCCATACCTGTCGTCGTCGTCTTCCTCTGCATTCCTCTCCCCGCGCTTGCGCGTGAAACTCTTCCCTCTCACGCAGGCGGTGCGTAGATGATCCCTGTGGCCGGTCGACGACGCGGACAAGCCCCGCCAGCCGCCGCCCAGGCACCGCCGCCGCCGCCGCCCAGCGCGCCAGCTGGCGGGGAGCCCGAGTGGCTCTTCGCGGACGGCGCCGCCTCGGCAGCTGGCGGCCCCGCGACGAGGCCCGCCCAGCCCCCCGTCCCCACCGCTCGTGACGCGCTCTCGTTTCTTGATGACGATGAGCCGCTTGCTCTTGCCGCGGCACCATCGTACTTTGCCCCGGCTCCCGCAACGGCAGCAGCGGCGGCGGCGCACGCTCACGCGGCCCCTTCCAGAGTCTCGCTTTGGGACCGCTACGAGTCCCTGCAGGAGAATTTACAGGCAACTGGAAGA
This sequence comes from Trypanosoma conorhini, assembly GCF_003719485.1. Taxonomy (NCBI): domain Eukaryota; phylum Euglenozoa; class Kinetoplastea; order Trypanosomatida; family Trypanosomatidae; genus Trypanosoma; species Trypanosoma conorhini. Next base: position 44,454 of record NW_021704148.1, on the reverse strand, counting down.
GAATTGCTTCCTTGCGAAGCTCGCATCGAACTATTGGAGAGAGGCGAAGATGACTTGTGCCAAGAGGTGAGGCGGCTGGCAAACGACGTCTGCGAGAAGCAGGAGGAGGTGGGCCGCGCAGCTGTGCTCAGGTTGGAGCTGGAGGAGTCACTGGAACTGCGGCGGAAGTGGGTACAAGGGGAGATGAGGGACTGCCACAGGCAAGGCCTCATTGCCGCCGCGCATGCCCTTCAAAGCCAGTACGAGAGTGACGTCAAACGTTTAAAGACACTTCTAGAGGAACAAGCGGCATCCTTGCTTGCCGCGCAAGAGAGGCATAGCGCCATGCATGGGAGCATCAGTGCAACGGAGCCGTATGAGCAGGCCCTTGTCCAGCTGCAAGAGAGGCTGAAAAAGTCCGTGCATGAGATGCGCAACAGCATTTGCGTGCGTGTTAAGCCATGCCTTGTGGGAAGCATCCGAGAGACGGTGGTGCAGTCCGCTCAACAGCGTCTAGATATTCTCTCCAATGATAGACAGAGAAGATGGGACGAGTGGGAATTGTTTCAGAAAAAAATGCGAGACAAATTTCACAGCTTTCAGGAAGAGAGGCGTTTGAAGCGTAGGACCGGGTTTGATTCGGTATTGGCGCACGCGGCGACAAAGTTCCGCACGGCGCTTGACAATCGCCTCACCGCGTCAACGCAGCGTTTCGCGGAGCGGCAAAGGGCCGTCATAGCGGAGACACATCAAGGAGCCCAGCGCGCCATTGACGAAGCGGTCCAGCGTTTTAGAGAGGATTTGACTACTATGGAAAAGAGGCAAAGTGAAGAGCTAAAGCGTGCAGTGAACCAATGCGCCGCCGAGCTCGCGCATCATGCCCGCCTTCACACTGCGGAGCGAGAGGCTGCACTTCGTCGACAGCGCCATCATGCAGAGGAGCAGCAGGCAGATGTTGCAGGACCCTCTGTGGCCAAATTGGTTGAAAATAAATTGGGCTTTTTGCAAGCGCAAGTGGAGCAGTTGCGACAGTCAGTTTTGTTTGGTATACAAGAAGTTACGAGTGCTTCTTCCCGCCACGGGGGCGTAGCATTTCCTCTCCGAGAGAAGGCGTTGATGTTGGAGGAGTGTGAGCGAAATACACGCCAGCTCAGTGAACGAATAGGCACCCAGTGGCAACGATTCCAAGCGGCTGTGGCTCCGCTGGAGCAATGCGTCAGCTCCATGGCCGCTGTGCTGCAGGAAGGCCGTGTGAAGGTGGCTACCATGCAGCAGGGGGTGGAGTCTGTTTACCGGGCATGGAGCCAAGACGTGAGACGTGAGCTTTCTCGGTGCCTGACTTCGGGCGGGCTCTCCTCAAAGGCGGAGGAGGTACGGAGCGGTGTTGAGTGCATGACGCAGGTTATGGAGGACCTGCTGGCGCAGCTACACCCACTGCGGGAGGCCCACGCCGAGGGACGAGCCCGGCAAAGATGCTTCAGGGCGAGCATGGAGCAGGAGATTGGGGCGCTTGATGCGCAGCGGGGGAACTCCAACAGTGCACTTAAAGCTGTATTTGACGTCTACGATCGCTTGTCCCGCGTAGAGGCGGAGCTAGAGGCAAAGCGTCACACGCTGGAGGTTGCGGAGAGCGACTATGCGGACGCCAGGCGGCAACTGGAGGAGGACAGGGCTGCATTCAGTGCACGGTTGAAGGAGGCGGAGCAGCTCGTCGCGGTACTGCGACATGGCGCGGCGAGATGGGAGAAGGCTGGCGTCCTTGGTGAGTCTACGGGGTACTCTCCTCAAGCGCTGCGGGATCTGACGTCAGAGGACGCGTGTCGAGAGAACGCCCCGCGAGCAACGTCGAAGGGGTCACACCAACCACGCCGCCAGCAGCGGCAGGGGCGGCACCCCGCGGTTTTGGACGAGACGCTGATGCGCCCCCAGGAGCGCCCTGTAGGGGAGGAGAGGGCAGCTCAGCTTGCAACAGCTGATAGCTTGACGGATTTTGTAAGCCTGCTGACGGTGGATGACGCTTGCTTGCCGACAGGGACCTCCAGTGGGACGGACACGCGCGGGCGCAGGCGGCCGTCACATGACGCAGGCTACGAGCCCTCCTCGGAGCGCGGGCGCGGCAGGGGCAGCACCGGCTCCCTCACCACACCGACCACCTCCAACTCGTGAGGCCAAGGCGAAAAGTGAAACCCCGCAAAAGAGAAGACGCGAGAAAAACACCAACAGCGTCAGAAGTACGCGTTTTTTTTGATTTTGTTAGTTTCTGCTTGTGTTCAGCTGCGCTGTTTCCTCAACATCAACATTGACTTTTTTGTTTTTGTTTTCGTGTTGATTCATCCTTTTTGTTTTCATCTTTTGCCGGCCCTCGGGTTTTGGGATCTTTGCAAACTCCCTCCCCCTCCCCCACAGCGAAGACGACTCTCCTCGCTGCACCGTGACGCCAGGCCACACAGCGGCGGGAAATCATTCTGGCAGAGTGGGAGAGAAGAGAGGACGAGGGTTAGAGAGGGGTTGATGGCGGGGAAGGGGCTCTCGCGTGACACATTCCCTCAATCATCATCGTGGCAAGCTGTCCATACACCAATGATTTCTCTGGACTTCACGCTCTACCGCCTGGTGTGCGATGTGACAACGTTTACTGGAATCTTCGCAGCGGATGCCGAGGGTCGTCGCATCCCGGAAACGTCCGGGTTTGTGTGCTGCTGGTGCCGGGTTCCCCGGCTGCGCTCGACGGCACCCATTGAGCCAAGCGGCTCCACCTCAGCGGCCTTCTTCAAGGCGCGGGGGTCGGACATGACCCTCAGCTTCAATAACGCCACAGGGAGCCTTGAGATCGACGCCGACAAGGACGTCATCGCCTTCCAGCTGAAGCCGCTCAGCTACGGTGGCGGCCCCGCTCCGGTGGTGGCGAAGGGAACGCTGGACCCCCTGCCGTATGTTGGGAAAGCGGCGAAGAATTACGCCATCAAGCTGCGCGGTGCCGCCAACCAGGTGGTTGGCAAGCTTCTTTTTGCACTGGAGGCAAAGGAGGCAGAAAGTGGAAAGGGCGATGTGCCCGCGACGGGCCTTGGCCTAAGTGACGGGCAAGGTGCGGCGGCGGCGGCGGCGGCGGATAAGCTTGCATTACCTCCAGATAGTAAACCGGGCGCGGCCACGGCCCAATACCAACACCCTCGCTCCCCCCACCAACACCGTCAACTTCATGGCACTGAAAACGATAATGTCTTCTTAAGTCAGGTGCACATGCAGAAAAAAGAGTATGTGTCTCAGTCTCCACCGAGTGCTACGGTGACCCAACGTAACTCCTCTGAGCCTTTCCCTGACCGCCATGACAGCATAGGAAATGCGGCCACTACAAAGGATGTGGTTGTGGCAAAACCATCCAATACGCGAGGAGCTGGGTATATAGAAATGAATATTGAACAGATTATTGTCAAGAGTGAGGCAATTGATCTCAACAATCCAGCCCCATTGCTCTTAGGAGGGAGTTATTACTTAAAGATTCGATACGGTGCGTTCTCTTCGAGTACGCCAGCTGTTGAGTGTCAAACTCCAAGGAAGCTCAAATACACTCACCGTGTAACAGTTATTGAGACGCCAGAGAGATCTCTCAAGCTTCGCTTCTCCCTCTGGGAGGATGGCCGACAAGTGGCGGGCTTTTCACTGGACCCTGCGAAGTTCCGTGTGGCTCCTGGGGCCTGGAAGGAGTACTCCATCCCCTTCCGCTACTACCCGACTCAACAGTCCCTCTCCCTAGAGCTAGCTGTGCGCCGTTTCGAGGCTGCCAAGGAGGAGGCGGCGACGGAGGGGAAGAAGGATGCCTCCGCCGTGCCAAGTGCCAAGCCGTCGTCGGAAACCAAAGGAGCATCGTCGCACTCGAGCGATGAAACGATGAGGTTTCAGGAGAAGGCAGAGCAAAAGCCCGAGCCTCTTCAGACGACTCCACGCAATCAGGAAGGTATTCATGTCTTACCGAGTCGCACCAACAACGCAGCGTCAACGGTGTACCAACGACAAAACTCAGCAAAGAATTACGTACAGAAGGGGTGCTTGGATATCAATGTACGCGAAAGTCACTGGAGGAGCGCCTTGCCGCCGGCCGGCGAGGAGACTTCAAAAACGGCACCCACGTCAACACAAATTCGGCCCCAGCAGCGTGGCAGAGGCGCGAGGGAGGTGACTACGCATACACCTCCTTCCACCGCTTACAATGGTCCGCTTGGTAGCCGTGTCAATGCTGAGAACACAAATGCTGTGGAGCAAAAGGACGAGAGCCACGGTGTGGAGAGCGTCAAACGAATACAGGCCTTCTTGGATCAGCTTGCGTCTCGTAACTTGCGCTCTTCTTCCGCCACACGACAAGCAATGCAGGGACCAGAATTGCTGCGAACATCTTTGAGCCAGCGCAATGGCGCCGCGAGAACTATGGAACATCGTCGGGACTTGCGAGGCGGCGAGCGTGACACCACGCCCCTGCGCAACCATGCCTCGCTGTATACCACAAGCGTGGACCGAAGAGAGGACGGAACCCTCTCTGACTGGGGCACTGATAACCTCTATACAAGGGACCGTGCCTCGTGGGAGCGGTCCGCATCCATCAACGGGAGCTACACGGGCCCAGGAAGGTATGCGGCGTCGCTTAACGGCGCCACAGATGGCCGTGGACGGCGTGCAGATTTGCTGCATCTCCGAGCTGGCGCAAATCCGCGTCTGGGCTCGTCGCTCATGGATGAATGGCTGGAATGGCGCGAAAAAAAAACCTCGGCCCAGGTGTCTCGGACAGGTTCTGTGAATAGTGCCTTTAGCCGAGACGACTCTGTCTATTCCATCGCGTCTCGTAACAGAGCAGTAAGCCCACTTCCAACGAAGTCGTTTGCTCAGTTGTCTGAGCAGCGGCCATACCAACCGCAATACGTTTCGCGGTCAGCGAGCAGAAGCTCCGCCGCCCCCGGGCGACCACCGCTGCCAATGCGTTGATCAGGAGGGGAATAACATGGGAGTAAGCTATATATGCGCAAATCGAGTAGAAGGGGGAAAGTGGAGAGGCAATAATAATGAGGACAAACGTTTTTTCTTTTTCTTTTTCTTACAGGAAGAAAACAATTCTCCGCCCTCTTGTAGAGAAAAGAAGCCATCAACGACCAAAGGGGATTAGGTGAAGGGAAATTACTTATACATGTAAGACGCCAAATGCATGCTGTAAGGTACTTATGTGCCACAACGTGGCTTCTTGGCGTCAACCCCATTAGAATAGAGACGCCCCTCTCCCCCACCTCACCGCCATAGTGGGAGATTCGTCTTGTTTTATTTTATTTTTACGTCTGTTTTGCATTTTTTTTACATTTTTTTGTTTTTTTTGTTTTTGTTGGTGCCGTTTTCGTCGTTCATGCGCTTGGGGGGATTTGCATCCTCATATTTTTTTTCGCGCGGTTCTGCGCTGTGTTAAATGGATTTATGGTGTGTTTACGAGGTTCCTTGTGTGCCTGGTTTTCTTCCTGTTTTCGCTGGGGGTGGGGGTGGCTGTTCGTGGGGCCTCAATACCTTTGCATACCCAACGGCAAAATAAACAGGGCCAAGAAGAAAGCTTGCGGATAACGACCTAGCAACGGAGGAAGGAAGGAAGGAGGAGAACGAGGGAAAAAAAAAGGAAAACAAGGGATAAGGCAGCTGCTCTTTTGTAGGCTCTCTAGGAATCATTACGCCACTGCAACCGCTTGGTTGCTATTTTCTGCTTCTGCGTGTGTGGGCGCGTGTGGCGGAAAGGGAACGGACAGCGCGCAATGGGCTGCGACCACGAGCCAAAGAACCCAGATAATTGGAGGCTTTACCACCTACTGGAGTTAGAGCAACCTGTAACGGCAAAACAAGTACAATGGACATTTCGGAAGGTCACTCTGCGCCATCATTTCTACCAGGCCTACCTTGTCCTTTCCGACGTGGACCGCAAGAGCCTTTACGATGCCCTTGGTGAGGATGCAGTAGGTTTCATACACAGCGGAAGTTGGGGACCTCTTATGCATCTAATTGGCTCCAGGGGATCTGTTTGTTTTTATTGTGGATCAATGCTGCTGGCCTTTATCACCTTGCTCCTCTTCTTCCTCTTTTTGGGGCTTCGCGTGGATGATCACACGTCTTGGTCGTGGCTGGCTGTTGCGGCCCCACTCTTCGTCTTTGTCATTGTGGCGGTAATTATTACCGCCCTTGCCGTCATTGTAAGCCTATTCTGGCGACTTCCGAGGGAGGAGGGCATGCGCTTCGTAGAACGACTTCCGGCTGTCGGCAACTTCCTAGCCACGGTGCTTTACGCCGTTTTTTGTTTCCTGGTTGCGACTGAAGTTAGAAATGATCCGACGAACGCGTCCAGAAAATTTACAAGCTATTTTGCCCTTCCTATTATAGCCGACGTGGTGTACTATTTGTCTTCTTTGGTCTGGCGCTGGCCGCGTCGTGTGCGGCTGCAGATGGAAATCGGACTGAATAATCCCAATCGTTTCTTGTGCTACGGATTCTTTTTGCTGGGATGGCTGTATCTGGGTGTTTCCATTGCGCAATGGGTTCTGCTTGGCCGCCGCATCGATCAGAGGATTCAAATTAGTTGGTATGTCACCTTTATCCCGTTCTGCTTCCGCGCTGGCCTCCGTGTGGTGGAGGCATTCATGCGCAGCATGGTGAAGCGGACTATTGGCGTCAAAACAGCTATGGGGCTCGCATTTGACACGCTGGGGGCATTTTTCTTCAATGGAATGCTACTGGTTTCATTGTACTTTGTTGCCGTACGCATTACACGTGGGAAGGAGGAGGTGCGGATGCCGCTGGCACTCATACCCGTTTACGTCGCGCTGGTGTATCTGCTGTTTGCCATGATCTTCACCGCCGTCTACCTCTTGCGCAAGAACGTCATCAGCGAGCGCGAGGAGCGGCTCAACAACCTGAAGTGGACCCCGACGGATCTGCCGGTGGGAAGTCGGGGCGGTCCGACGCTTCTCCGCGACCTCGACACCGGCGCTGTGGACGCGGACTGGGACGCGATGGACGACGATGACGCCGGCTCGTCGTTGGTGTTTCGCGCGGAGAAAGAGGGCAGCGAGGACTACGAAGATTTCGACAGCGCCGCGGAGGAAGACTTCTTCCCCAATGTTGTCGAGAGCGAAGCCGCAAAAACGCCGTACGGCGTCTCTGCCCCGCCCGACGAGGACGCCGGACCGTACGCCGGGAGCAACACCCCCACCGGGACGGGCAGCGAGGTGCGAGGGCGACCACCGGTAGGGGCCGTCCACCGTGAGCTGCATGACCCCAAAACGGACGTTGCCCGCTTTGATAGCGCTGCGAGCGGCTACGGCGAGGAGGGGGACGAAGAGGAGGAAGAAGAGGAGGAAGACGAAGAAGGCGACGACTATGATGATGACTACGATGACGACGACGACAACCGCATAGGGACTTCGATGTCTTCCTCGCCCACGTCCAGTGCCTACTTCACGTCAAGCATCCATTCCGTGAAGCGCTGAGAGAAGAATACTCCTACTTTTTTTGTCCCTAGGGAAAAGGCAGGGGTTCAGTGGAGGAGCGAATTAAATTGTGTCTCCCCACAGAAAGGGTGGTGGAGGCGGTAGAGGGCGTTTTTTTTTTTTTTTATGTATGCGCCTACGCGAAGAAGCTCGCCCATTCACAATTATCTGTTTCTATGCGCCGAAGGGGGAAAGTACAAGTGTGACAGTGCATGCGCGAGGGATGAAAGCAAAAAAAAAAAATAATAATGCCCCTCCTTTCTTGTCTCTATTCTCCCTTCATTCCAAGAAGGAAAAATAATAACAAAAAAAAAGTGCAAGAGGGGGCCCAAACAAAACTGTAGAATCGCAACAATTTAAGAGTGGAGGAAGGGAAATACGGACAGACACGCAAAAAAAAAAATAAAATAAAATAAAAGGGAGTGGGCGGAGGAGGTGAACCCAAACAGGCGACTGACGTATCTTTTCTTTCTTCACTTCTTGTGGCGTGGTCTTAACTGCCCGTGCAACGAGAACAAGTATGTGGTCGTGAATTGCAGTGTAGGATCACTGCAAATGAGACTATTTCTCTTTGTTTGCTTTTCCCCCTTCGTGATGTCGTGCTTGAGGTTTTTGTGCTTGCAAAGTGGGAGAGGGAGTTGGGGTGGAGAATCGTCCCCTCCGAGATGAAGGGGGAAAACAAAAGAGCAACCGCAAAACCCCACTGACATGGGGTTGTAACAGTTGTCAGAGGTGTGTTTTTCACCTTTGCTTAGTTTTGTACTTGTGGCGTTCTTTTTTTTTCTTACAGACGCTACTCCTCCTGGGGAGCCGGTGGGGGAATGCGGAGGAGGGGGTGGCGTCTGACAGGCCTTGATAGGAGCGCGGTGGGGAATAAAAAGAGAAGACAAGGATTTTTGCAGAGCGCCTGCTACATTAAAGCTGTGTGCTGTCTGGGGAGTCCTGGACTCCTTCCCTTGATGCTGTTGTTGTTGTTTTTTTCCGCCGTTTTGTTCCTCTGCAAAGCCTGGGAACTTCAGAGCTTAAACAATAACAACAGGGCAAAAGCTTGAAATTGGGCAAAATGCCGGAGGGGGCTAGGCATTGCACACACCCACTGTTTTAGAGTAAAAGAGGCGCGATTATGTGACCGGGATATGAAGGAGCGGGGTGAGAGAACTGCCGTGTATGTTCATAGCTAATGTATTACGCGTTACTGGATGGCAGCAAAGTATGTTTCTCTTTCTGGATGGTATGTTTGTATATGTGACTCTCTTTATCGGTTTGCTTTTGGGCAGGGGCTGACCGGCTCTTGTACTTTACTGATTGTCGTCTGTTGAACGTGGGGAAAAGGCACGAGTGAGAACACCAACACGACGACGATTGAGTTTATGTATTTATATGTGTGCAGTGACATGTTGATGTGCTGACGCGTGTGTGTGTGTGTTGGGAGAGGGACGCGGGTGAATTTGTAATTGTTTTTTTTTTTTGCTTGTTTGTTCGTTTCTGACTTTGTATACAATTTGTCTTCTTTTAGCAGCGGAAAAAAAAACGGGGCAACTGTCCTCGAGAGCATTCCGGTCATGTGCCCCAAAATCTTTTTTCCCTCCCCGCCCTCTCCCCCTCGCTTGCACTGCATGACACCCAACATCAGACGCCGTGACTTTCTTGCGTTCTTCGGGCTCATTGTTTGCACCCCTTCCATGTCTGCAGCGAAGGGAGCTGTGGCGCGCAAGTTTGGACAATCTGACGGCTTCCTCTTCCTCGTCTTCTGTGTTTCTCGCTCCGCTGCCCTTGGCGTTTGTTGCGGTGGGTTTTTCTCTGAGTCAGTGTGCAGAATGGCGGAGCATGGGACAGCCGAAATACTTCACACTTTTTTTCACTCGAGGGATGAGAATGTGGGGGCGTTTCTTTGCAGTTTTTTGGAGCTCTCGGCCGCGGAGCGCGCTTTGCTGGTTTTGGGCGAGTCGCAGCAACGCGAGCGGGGCAGCGCCGCGCCGCAGTCGCATGCGGACGCCGAGATGTTTACGGCGATAGTTCAGGCCCTCCGCGCCGAGGCACAAAATGAAAAGGAGAGGAATGCCGCAGTTGGTAGCAGCCTGGAGGATGTCGGCGCGACAATGCAGCCGTGTGCGACGTTGACGCGTGTGGATGACGTGGAGTTGGAGGAAGTAGAACTGGAGGAGTCTACGGCCCTCAAAACATCCGCGATTACAGCCTTTCTGAATTACGGTTTCCTGGGCCTTGTGCCAGACGTCGACAACTTTTTTGGCGGAGAGGCTGAAGGTGGAAGTCCAGCTGCCAAGCCGCCGCTGCTGGAGGAGACGGCCACGCCGTGGCCAGTGGAAGCGACAGGGCCCGGTGAGACAATGCCTGCAGAAGGGGAAAAGAGGGAGAAACTTCTTCTCTCTCTTGAGGAGACTGCTCCTGCTGCGGGTGAACTGGGAGCCGGTCCAGAGGTATTGGATGCGGCGGGCGGTGCTGATGACGACGATGATGGGAGTTGGGGTGACATTGAGCTGCCAGGGCTCGCGGTGAGTCCCACACCGCAGGAGTTTTCCCCAGATGCCCCGCGGTGTAATGTTGTTCTCTCCGCGGCGGATCTTGACGTGCTGCGGGACGGCGATTGCGAGGTGCGGCCATTTGTGATGGATCCGTGCTTTGACTACGACGCCGACCCTGTCGGCAAGGCGGCAAGAACGCACCCGCGCCTGCGTGAGTGACGCGTACGCCGCTCGCATTTTTCGTTTCCCTCCTCATTCTCCGTGTGTCTATGTGTGTGAGTCAAATTGTTTGTTTCACCGGGCCACCTCTGCCCGGGGTGTGGTGGGGTGAAGTTTCCCACGCACCCGCGCAGCTGTTCTCTCCTTCACTGTTGCTGTCCCCCCCCCCCCCTTTTTTTTTTCCTATTCCCCCTTCTTTTGCGGTGCGCACGCAACAAAGACGACGACGAAGCAGCACACACGACAATTAGACGCACAAGTAAAGAGTAAGGCCGGACTCAAGCAGTCAACATAAAAAAAAAGGAGAAAAGAGAGTGAACAGGACGAGGGAACAATTACCGACACCCACCCGCTCTCTCGTATCGACACTGCAAGTATGCTTAAAGAAAAGAAACTAGCCGTGCTGGTGGTGGTGCTGTATTGCTTGCTGCTTGCTGCGACGGCGCATTTCGCATGGGGGTTTGTTCACAACACAAGGTTGACCTTCACCGCCCCAAAGAAAACCATTGTCTACGACGCCGAACATACGGCGGCGCGTTACTTCCCACAGCAGCTGCCAATAGACCCCTTGTATCTGTTGGTCACATCCCAGGATCCACCGCGGAGCATTTTAGACGACCCAAGCTTTAAACCCTTTTACAACTATCTTTCGCATCAGCTAGGAAACGAGAGTAGTCCTATCTTTGGTAAGGTAACCGATATACGTGGGTATTTTGCTGTCCCGGAATTTAGCCAACTGCGTGATCGCTTCATTGGCGGAGATCACAATCAATCATCGTTGCTGGTGCTCAGTTTAGCGCCTTCCGTGAAGAGTGATGCTGTTATGCCTGCCGTTAGTTCCGTTATCGATGCGTGGTGTATTGAGCATGCTGCAACCTTTTCCCGGGAGTATACCAGCACCCAGTTGGTCTCGGGCGATGCTGCAGGTGGTATTCTGGAGGATTTGGTTCGCGTGGATGCCATTTCCCTTCCCATGGCGTTTCTAGTTTTAACTTGCTGTTTGGGTTCGGCGCGGCTGTTACTGGTTCCGTTTTTGGCACTTCCCTGCACCGTCTCTATTGCGTTTAGTATTATGTACCCAATTTCGTTTTTTCTGGAGGTGTCATCGTTTGCCCCAGAGTTGACGCTCGGTGTGGTTGCAGCCCTCTCAATTGATTATTCCCTCTTTATTCTCACGCGTTTCCGGGAACAAGTTCTGCTGCAGGAGCTCCTGCTTGGGCGAAGCCCGCAAACGGAGTGGGTTGTAGTCAGAAATACTGCTACGTTGACGGCCGACAACATCTGTGTCTCAGGGTTAACGGTTGCCCTCTCTGTTGGGAGTTTGCTGTTTGTCCCCGTCACATTTCTTTCCACGTTGGGGCTGACAATGTGTGTCACGGTTGTCTGTGCCATTTTTGTTAGCCTCACCTTGCAGCCCGCCCTTCTGTTGGTTTTCTACGACTTTTTTGGACATCCTCCCACATGGAGAGATCTTTGGTGTAAGCTGATTTCTTGCCGCTTTTTTGGGCGGCTCCGTCGCTGCCGCCCTCCGCATGCCGCCTTCCTCGACGACGCTTCCCAGCCTATGGCTGCCTTGCAAGATGAGTTGCTCCCGGAAGGCGAAATGACGTGTTCGAGCCATGAGGCCCTGGAGCTTCAGCGACAAATGTCGTCGTACTGGTTTAGGATTAGCCGTTTCTCCTTTCGGCACCCGTGGGCCGCCGCGATGGCTGTTCTTGCTTTTGGCGCACCTTTTTTTTACTTCACAACACGCTTGCGGGTGGACTTTGACATTTTCACGCAGGTTCCACAAGGAAGTCCGCATGGGGAGGTGCTGCAAAGAATCCAGCGTGACATTGGCGGAGGATTGGCGATTCCATTTTACATCCTTTTTTCTGTGCGTGGAGTGTACGACGTTTCATTTTGGAAGACGGACGACATGACGAACACAATGCGGTCCGTCATTGAAGCAATTGTTGCACGCACGGGGCAACCGCACTCGTCGATTATCTCGCCCAACATGATTCTGAATCCAAAGAGCACGGAGGTTGTCTGGCTGAAGGCATGGGAATCTTTTTTGCTTTATAGTTTTAATACTGAGTATCAGTACCTCGTTAACCAAACAGTGTCTGCGCTTGAGGGGAAGGCGGCTTACATCTTTCTTACACCACCCGAAAGTCCCTTTGGGGCCTCTGCAAATGTGTACCTCAATACATTAAGGGATATTCTGGAGGAGCATGCTGCCGATAATGTGTTGTTCAGCTATGGAATTCTCGGGGCGAGTAGTTCTTCATGGGCCATTATGAGCAAGTCGATGGAGTTTTTTCCAATCCAGATTGGCGTGGTATTTGGGGGCATTTTCATCATGATGCTTCTCATTTTTCGTTCTGTGTTCCTGCCGTTTCGACTCATTTTTACAGTCTTCTACACAGTTGGTTTTTCGTATGGGGTGGGTGTCATAGTATTTCAGTATAACTGGCTTCATTCGGTGTGGCGTGCGCTGGAGCAGGTGGAGAATTATTGCTATCTAATCCCGTTATTCGCCTTTTTGCTTCTATCTGCCCTTGCCTTGGACTACGACGTGTTTCTCACGACGCGCATCATTGAATTCAAAAAGAAGGGCTACACTGACGAGGCGGCTGTGGCGAAGGCGGTATGGAAGACGGGCTCCATTATTTCGTTTGCGGGTCTCATCATGTTTCTGACGATTGGATCAATGGTGTTTTCATCCGTTATGATGCTCTCGCAGTTCGCCGTCGTGTGTGGTGCGGCAGTGTTGCTTGATACTTTTGTGGTTCGACCTTTTTTTGTCCCCGCATTGATGGGCATTGGGGCTGGGCGGTATTTGTGGTGGCCGCGTCGCTTTCCTGAACTGAAGCGTGACGTGCACGACATGCGACTCAATCCCGATGCCAATTTGGAGGAAACTGCTGCGGAGCATGAGCTAGAAGGTGAAGAAGAACGGGGGATTTCCGCAGCAGGTACGCCGCGTACTGCAAACGGAGTTCCCTCGGACAACCCTCCTGCGCGGCCGCACGCTGCGCCTCGTACGAGTGATCAGCCGCAAAGGCATTGAGGTGTTATGACGTCTTTTTATTCGTTTTTTTGTTTGTTTTTGTACTGAGTTTATTGTTAGCTGTGGTCGTCGCTGCCGCCGTATTTTTATGCGTGTCTCGGCAGGGAGTTTCTTGGCCGTTTCATTTTGTTGTTGTTGTTGTTGCGTGTGCGCGTGCCCAACCGTGTCTCTTGTTCATTTTTTTTTTATGTTTTTGTGTTTTCGGTCGTTAATGAGAGAGAAATGGGGAGTCGCACGGCCGAAGCCGGTGCCCTTCCGCCTCACCTGCTGTGCGCCTGCGTGTCTCTGCGGCTCCATCCACGACCCCCCCCCCCCCGTCCCCCACGGGATGGACCCCCCGTGGGTGGGTGTCGCGCGGGTTGCGGTGACGGCCTCAATGCGGGAAGTTGATGTTCCTTTTCTACTCTTCTCTTCGTGTATATATATATATATATATGTTTTTTTCATTTCTTCTTGTCTATTGTTGGGGCATGGGCGGACACAGGATAGGTGCACGTCGCTAGCCATCTCGAGTCAGTAGGGTGCTGTCCCAGGGGAGGACTCGGTCGTAGCCGACTCTCTCTCTCCCTCCTTTTTTTGTCCCCCTCTTTCTCTTCCTCTGAAGCGCACGCATACGTGCACTTCTATTGCCACCCTCTGCCGCCCAGATGACGTCTACGGGAGGGAACATATGGAACTCCATTAGCTTCTACAAGGCGTACTTGCCACCCGCCGAGGCCAAAAGGACCATGCAGTACGTCGTGTTGGCGCTGGAGGAAGGCCGTGGCGGGGAGCTTGCGGACTCTGTGGACTCACCACTTGCTACGCCGTCGCCTCTGAGGTCGAGCACGCCACCGCCAGATAAGTTGCCTCGGCCATTTGACCTATCTAATGGGTTTCCTGCTACCCGACGAGACTCTGATGCACGCACTGCCTCATCTACTGAAAACAATGCGGGGGCTCGTATGCAGAAGCCGCTTCGTTTCTTTCTTTGCAAGAAGGAGGATGTGGCGCCACCGGAACTGAAGCAGATGCTTGGCAAGGTGAATTATTGCTTTATGCTGTGTGCGAGAAGTCTTCATGGAAGACCATGTAATTGCCATAAGGCCCATCTTTTGAACGTTTCCGTCTGGCGGCTGGAGCTGAGCGCCTTTGATCTGAAAAAATTCTATATCTCGAGTGGCTTTTATGTGCATTGTGTAAATACTGAGCAGATACGACCCACAGCTGGGTTTTTATTTGCGGCTGGGCTTCTTCACGAGGGTGTCATTGAAGCTGCGCAGCCCATCGTCTGCCGCCACAATGAAAGATGCCGATACGGTTCACGCTGCCTTTTCGTCCATGCCGATATTAGAACGGAGGAGCGAACTTCAATGCTGGCATCATGGCCGTTGAAGCACATCCTCAAGGCACAATCTTGCTTGCCTCTGTTTTTATCCCAATTAGATGAATTGGGGCTGCGTACGGTAGGCGATGTGCAACAGTTGAGTAGCAATGCCTTTGATGCCATTGTCGCTAGGAGTGACCCTCGTTGGCTCGTTCAGTGGTTGAACATTGCCCTCGTCCGCGATATTCAGGCGCGACATCCGCTGCAGGAGGTTCTTGCCACTTTCCCAGATATTCCCACACCGGTGTCGCTGCCAGCCTGTTTGACGAATGTCTCGTCACTGATCGGACTCTCTTCCAAGGAGTTCTATTCATTGGTCCTGCCTGTGAAGGTTCAGGCGGCATGTGAGCAACTCCGTGCTCGATTTGAGCCTGACCGGAACTGTAACATACTGGATCTCAAGAAGGAGCCTGCAGGCTCCTTTATTTCAACAGTGTGCCCTATCATCATGTCTTTTCGTCAAAAGCACGCTCATGTTAGCTGGCGCAAAAAGGACCCTAATAGGCCTGTGGTGACATCGTTGATAACATATGTTGATCCTGAGGGGTGCCACTGCCAGGTGAACGCTGGCCAGCGTGCGCGGTCCCCGGCGTTGATGAGTTCTAATGGCCGGGAAAGGCAGGGGAAGCATCCAAGCAATACATGGTGCACCTGCAACAGATCCTACGTGATAGCAGTAAACTATGAACTTAGTACACCTAGCGGATCACGGTGTTCTGAACAGAACGCCTTGGGCAAACTTGCATCTATGGGGCTTCCAACCTGTGCCATACGCGAGGTTTTTGTCCACGGCGAAAACCTGGGCGCCCAAACGGATCCCAATCCGTTGTTTCCATGTGGTGTGTGTGAGAATATGCTGCGCAAGGTCACCCGTGACGTGTATGACACATACGGAGGGGATGTGGTTTTGTACATGTTTGATTCCACTGTGAACCCCAAAAAACTTGTCTACCTTCCCATCAATGAGATATCGTATCGTGATGGGAGAAATTTTAGTAAGTTCATTGCAGATTTGCGGGAGGAGTAAACGGCAGCTGACATTCTAGTATCAATTACCCTTACTGTTATTCTTATTATTATTATTATCACTAATTTTTAGAATTTCATCCCACGAGTGCGTGTCCAGGTGGTGCTAAGGGAATTGGAACAGCGAGTTGTTCATGCAACTTTGTTATGTTATTTATTTGTTAATCAGTTTCCAACGATGCCGCCTTGGAGGCTGGTGTGAAAGCGGTCTTTGTTTGTTTCTTTGTGCCTCTTCTTTCCTGCCGCTGTGCCGCAGCCCCCAGCTACTGCTCTTGCCTCCATGCGGAGAGGTTCGCCGGTTGCGAGGCCCCCACACACCCGCCCACCTAAAGGCGCCCACCCCGCGAGTAAGCACCGCAACGGACCTGACAACCGCACGGACCGGAATTCCAACTTCACTTCCTTGTCGGTGCTCATGTGCATGTGTTGAGTTTCCGTTTCCTCTGGTAACTCGGGGTCACGCCGGAAATGCAGAATAGACGGAAAGAAAAAAAATATATATATATATCTTATGCCATTGTATCCTTTTGCGTGTGCGTGTGTGCGCGTTCTCCGGCCTATACTATTTTATTTTTATTTTCTACTTGATGGTGGTGGGTGGTGGTGCAAGTCAAATGAAGTGGCGAGTGTTTTTTTTTTCCAGGGACATGTATACAGGTTTTTGTTTTGCTTTCCTTTCAGTGATTCCCTGATCCACCTCGAATGCCCAACGGCGTGGCGCCGGCCCCTCCCATTAAGAAGACCAGTCGAAACGTAACAAGTCCCTGCTTGCCACTACTGCCGCCAAGGTTTTCTTTTGTTTTCTCTTTTGGAGCGGGTGTGTGAGGACGAGGTGGTTGGGGACCCCAGCAAGTCAATAACCGCGAGAATGCGCGTGGCTGCCCCCCCAATTCTTCCTCCGCTTGAAGCTTCACTGCCGTTAACACGGCGCGAGAAAAACAAACAAACAAACAAAAAACAGCGAGGTGGAGGGAAGCCATTGACATCCCTGTCCCATTTTTATTGCGCCCCCGCTATTCACTCCTCTGTTAGCGCGCTGAGATGCGAGATGCGGTGATTATCGGGTGGCAGGTGGTGCCACCCACCTGTCACAACGAGGAAGTTGACAACGGCAAAACAAATGTGTGTTTGTGGCTTCGCACTTGTACGCATCTTCACTACACTATACATCTCCTGGGTTTCCCTTGCTATATCTTTCTTCTTCTTCCTTGGTTGAAGTCATTATATATATATATATATATATATATATATATATC
>NW_021704148.1:0-27525 GCF_003719485.1 Trypanosoma conorhini | reverse complement strand
ATATATATATATATATATATATATATATATATATCTTTCTTTTGCGTGGCCATGACTTGTGTAGCGGTTGCAGTGCTTGCTCTATCGCTGCTCTGCTTCACCTTGACGGGGGCGGCGGCTCTGCCACTGCTGCAGTACCCCTTCGCAAGATGGCGCCTGATGAATTGCCGCCCGAGTGCCGTGGATTGGGACGAGTGCCACCCAGAAAGTTACAAGACCACGGTGTTTGTTTTTGCCATTCCGGGTTTCTTCGTGGGCGGTGTTGTGGCCCTCACTGTGTTCCTCTACCTGATCGGCAAGTACGTCTTTGATTGCTGCGGGGGCCGTAAACAGTCCCCAAGACCCTGCTTCCCGCTGCGGGGTCACGCGGCAAAGTACAGCAGGGAAGATCTTATCCGTCCTGTCTTGTGGGCAGTGGGGGTCTTTTGCGTGTGCGTGGTGGCCTGTGCATGGGGGTGCACGTCTCAACACCGACTGCTCTCGCAGTTGAGGGAACTTCACACCATGCCACAACTCGCCATTCAACATGTTGAGAGTCTGAATTCGGAGTTTTTAGAAAAGATGAATATCACCCTTTACAACGCTAGTGGGGACGTGACGTATTCCCTGTCCCTGCTCAGTTTGAACCCGGGGGAGGACCTTCGTGCGGCGATCTGCAAGCGCCCCGAAGCCCTCGCGAACATGCTTAATCTGACAGTTGTCAGTCTCTTTGACGCCATCGCCCGGTTTTCCTGGGCGCCGTACGTGTTATTTTGCGTCACGTTGGGAGTCGCCTTTGTGGGGATGCTATTTGCCCTCTGCCACTGTCGCCGTTATGCGTCCATGTCTGTCTTCTTCACTATGGCATTGCTCGCGGTGGTGGCGTGGGGTTTTAACGGCCTCTACTCCGCCTCCTCATTTCTGGTCGAAGAAAGTTGTTTTGAGTTAACGGAGTTTACGGAGCGCCGCACAAATGTCCTAACGGCAGTTACCAAATGCAATAACACTGTTTTTGACGCCCGCAGTGCCGCCTTCGAGGATATTTTCCTTCAGCTGTCACGGCGGATTTGCGAGGAACTGCAGCCGTACTGCTACGATGAAAATGAGGCGCCCGCCATGAACTTGGCACAGAAGAAGGTCTTCGCCTGCCCCGCGCGCATGGTGTGCAAGGAGGTCATCGGCGCGGAAGTGATGTCGTGGGCGCGGACGGCGCTGTTCACGGCAACCCAGATAACAGCGTCTTCCCCAGACATGGCGGCGGCCCAGAGAGAAGGGTATACGTGTGTCCCCAGCCCCGCGACGAACTGCGATCTACAGGCGTGCTCTGCGACCTGCAGCAAGGAAGGCGCTCTCAGCGAGGTTGGCAGGGTGGCCAAAAGGGCGCTCTACGCCATCAACGGGTTAGCGGAGGCAAGGTTTGCCTTTGACACCCTCAACAGCCAATTGAGCAGTTGCACCGCCATTCTAGAGGGCGTGGCTCCCTCGTTCCAGCCTTTTTGCAAAGGAGCCGCTGACGCCACGTATAATTTGATGCAAAGCACTGGTTTGTTGGGCGTAACACTAATTTTCTCTTTGTACACGTATGCAATTGGCGCAAAGCGCTTCATTCCGTGCAGCGAGGCATTACTACCACAGAGGGATTAAAATGCCGGTGTGACGCCTCGGGGACTTCCTCGCCCCTGTGAACTGGCCAGGAGGCGAGGAAACCAGAAAAAAACACACGCAAACAAACGCCGATAAGAGATCTGGGAAATGTGACCCAAGAAGAGAGGTACCGAGTCAGAAAGGCAGTTCCATGCAGGCACGTAGCTGTAGGCTGGGCGTGTGTAAGAAAGGGCTCCAACGAAATGAAGTGTGCGCCAGAAACAAAGTTGTATAGTTTCTCAAGTGGGGAGGGATAGGGAGAGGTGACCCACAAAGGCATATCTGCAGGCGTCTGTGTGTGTGTGTGTACACGCACACAAAAATGCAGGTGGGAGAGAGACAGAGAGTTCTCTAGGAGTACTTCTTTTGGTAGTGTGTTATTTCTTGGCTTCGTACAACCTTCCTGTTGGGATGTCAGTTTACTTTGTTGTCGATCAATTTTTATTTTATTATTATTATTATTATTATTATTTATGAGTTTAGCGTGCCAGCGAAGATGTAATATAGAATAAGAATAATAAAAGTGTTCCGCAGAGCGGTACCGAAAACTTTTTGTGCCTATGTTTATTTCCTTATAATTATGTATGTGCCTATTAGTTTTCCTCTATTTGTAGCAGGCTTTTCATGAACTTATTTCCTTTTTTTTTAAAAAAAAGGAACTTGTGTCGTTTGGTGTATTACCGCGTGTATATGTGTGTGCGTTGAGGAGCCTTCTCTCAGTCCCCTGCAGCCGCTTTTTTTTTTTTTTTTGGGGGGGGGGTAGTTTCTGTGTGGCACTCGCCCAGCTTTGACACTGAGGTGCAGGTAGGCAAAGAAACACGTCCCGCGTGTGTTCTCCACCTTCTTTTCTGCGTCACCATTTTTTTCATCTCCCCCGCATTGACACTCCCATGCAATTTTGTGTGTGTGTGAAAGGGGTGTGTGTGTACTTTGCACCCACACACACACACGCACACACAAGGCTTATTGATACGGACGAAGGGCAGCGGAGGGGAGAGGTGGGTCCAGAGCGGAGTAAATCGTGTTTATGCGATGACCTCGGTTTCGGAGCGACTGGTGTTGCAGCTGGTGAAATTGCACCAGCGTGAGGAGGAGGTGGAGGGAGAGCGGGCGCTCCTGCGTGAGCGGGAGCAGCTCAAGGCCTCCTTGCAGGAACGGCTAGCGCAGATGCAGGAGCAGCTTCAGAAGGTGGAGTCTGTGCGCTCAACGCTGGAGGGACTTAATCAGGCTGAAGAGCAAAAGTATGAGCAGGCACGGAAGGATGATGAGAAGGAGCGGGAGAGGCTTTCGGAAAGCCTTCGCGTCGCCATTGAAACCGTGAACGCGTACTCGGAGGAGGTGCTGCAGCTGGAGGCGAAGTCGCAGCATGAGAACACCTCCCTGAAGGAGCAATTGGAAATTTATGTCAAGTACCACTCCACCGGAGAGGGCAAGTATAGGGAGATCATGCAGGCCCGCGAGGCGGAGTACGCAAAGATTGAGTCCAAGCGGGATGCGGACGCAGCACGGAAGCCAGAGCTGGAGAAGGAGTTGGCGGAGGAAAGAGAAAGATTGGAAGTGGCCCGCACTGAGCACGCGGAGCTGCAGGATAAGGTGAATGGGTGGCTGACGCATCTGTCAGGTATTCAAGAGCGCCTGTTGAAGGCGCGGGGGTCTTTCGAAAGCGCCAAGAGTGAGAAGGAGCGTCAGCTGCGGCGAATTTACGCGCTGGAGAGTGATAGACAACATGTGATGGCGAGGGCTGAGAAGAGCAAGGCCGAACGTGATAAGGAGCACGCGAAGGTGATGCTTCTTGAGGAGAAGATAAACACCCAGAAGAAGCAGACAGAGAAGATACTGGCAGTGGTGGCAATGCTGCTGGATGGCAAGAGCGAGGAGAACCAAGAGGTGAACGAAAGAAATTAGACCCGTTGGGCTCCAGCTTGGAATTTTTTGGCCTTATTGCAACACTTTTGGCGTCTGCTTCGCGAAAGTTGCGTCCGTTTTTTTTTTTTTTGTCTCCGCTCTCCTCGTGGCGGTGAATTTGGGATTGCGAGCGCAGTTGTCTGCATGCATGTTCAAACAAGCGAACGCGCAGACAAGCAAACATGTGTTTGTGCATGTATTCATCCCGGCTCCCTTCTCGCCGATCTCAGAAGCAAGGAAGGCAAGCGACGATGTTGTACTCGGAGAGCGACAGCGAGATTCGTGTGCAGAGCGAACTGGAGACCATCTCCTCCGAAGAGGACAGCGCGGATGCGCAGGAGATGCTTGCCGAAGCCGTCGCAGACAATCGGGAGCAGAAGGAGTACGACCATGCGAGGGCATTCTTTTACATTTTCGAGGACCCTGCGGGTCCCTTCCGACGTACTTTTCCGGAATTCTACACGAAACTCGGTTGCGAAGTGACGGATTTGACGGCGGTGCTGCGGGAGGTGCGCGACGAAGAAATGGGTGCGGGAGTTGGCGACGAGGGCCACGATACCCAACATGGTGCTTCGACAACGTCGTCAGCGCTGCCGCCAGCAGCGTTGGAGTCCTCTTGCAAAGAAGATAATGCCACAGAGGAGGATGTCGTGCTGAAACCTTCACCCGCCACGAGGTTTCTTGATGCCCACCCCGGCAAGTGTCTGCTTCTCTCCATTGATCCAAGTATTAACCGCGCGGAGCTGTGTAAGAAGCACGCCGAGGAGTATCCTGGGATAGATTTTTATGTGGGATATACTCATTCTGAGCCCGCAGGGTGGGCTTTACTCCTCTCGGTGGATCCAGCGATTGTCGCACAGATGCAAATTCTATATCCATCTCACCGTTTTGCGACGGATGAGGATCGGAGGATTTTTCTGAAGGAGCAGCGTGCGGGGAAAGGGGGTGGCGCGGCTCTGCCTGCCCAGCCTTCGGCGTGGCGCCCTAACCGTGAGCTGAGCAAACGCATGCGAGACGTGACAGAGCTTGCGCGCCTCATTGAGGCCGTTGGAGGCCCCCAAAGGGCCATTTTTGTTGCCCTGGATGTAGAAGCCGCAGTTGTGCTTTCCGGTGGAATTCCACTCCCCTTGGAGCTGGCGCTGATTCCCCTTGGCACTGAACATGAGTTGCAGACTTTTCACTGTTTTATTCACCCTGGCAGAGTGATGGATGAGGTCACCGCTTTTGCCCTCAGCAGTGGCGTCCTAAAGGGGAGCCATTTCATACCTTTTCGTAACGCGAGCTTTCTCCGTCGCGACTACACTGAAATAGCGAGGGAACTTATTCCGTTTCTTGCCAATGAACGCGTCTTTTTCGTAAACAAGGGCTCTACCATGGACGTTCACGCGCTGCGCTGGGTGTTTGGGGCAGCCTCGGCGGTGGAGGGGAGTGAGTTTCCCATACCGCCTCTTCAAGACATTTATTGCTTTGACATTGAGGCTGTATCCGAAGTTCTCTCTCGGGACGCTGCCGACGGTGGGAAAAGTGCTGATGGTGCCGCGGCGTCTTGTTGGTACCATGACAAGATGGAACGGGCTCTTTTGGAAGAGGCCGCGCCTGGGCACCAAGTCCACTGTGCGTTGCGGGATGCGGGGCGTCTCTATAACCAATTACGTTCCCTGCTTGAGAAGTGCGATTCAGCGCAAGCAAACGCACACTAATGAAGCGGACATGAGGCGAGGGAAGGGAATGACTTCTTCGTTTAGGTTCCCCCCCCTCTACACCTTTTTTTTTTTTTGTAGCTTTTTTTTGTTTCTTCTGCTTTTATCGCTGGGGATGGTGACCAAATCTTCTTCGCCACCGCTCATCACATTGGCCCCCCAGTTTATATTTACATGTATAGTGATGGGTTGCCGTTTTTTCATTCTGTGCTGCCTGTTGCATCTATGCCTCTCTGGCGTTGCACTTTTTGTGCTTTCCACAGGACTTTGTTTTGTTTTGCTTTTTCGTTGCTCCTGCTTTTCCTTCTTTGCCTCCCTTCCCGCCCACCTGTTCTCTCGGTGTGTGTCTGTATGCGAATTCGTCTCCCCCGGGGAAGTGGGGTGTTTTTGCTCACCTTTTCGCGTAGATAAAGGCTCACGCGCGGGCTTGTGGGAGCGGTAGAAGAAAGATGATGCGCCTCTCACTGCTCTGGCGGGGTGTGAGCCCCTTCACGCTTTTCCTGATGGATCATAAGAACAACCCGGCACTGAAGGGGTGCGCCATCTCGAAGCGGGGCCGCATCCTCTCCAAGATGTACAAGGAGCTCTCGCAGAACCAGCGGCGGGAGTTGAAGCAGCGCGCGGCGCGCCACCCGACTCTCCCGAAGCAGACGCGGAAACAGCGAGAAGAGGCCGCAAGCTTAGCGAGGGGAAAGCGCAGGGGGAAGTTTGCCAAGTTTGTGCGAGAAAACTACCACAAGGTGAAGAAGCTTAACTACCGCAAGCGATTCAGTGCCCTCTCGCAGCTCTACGATGTGTCCAAACCGCTAGATGTCGAGAAGGAAGTTGCGAAGGCCCTCCCAAAGCTGACTGCCAAGGCACAAGCGAAGCGAAAAGCGGCAGTGAAGGCGGCAGTGAAGGCACACACCGAGGCCGAAAAGAAGGCGGCTGCGGCATCTGGAAAGGCAAAGCCAACCAAAAGCCGAAGGAAGATCAAAAGCGTTGCCAAGAAAGTCAAGCGTTCTGGCGCGTAAGGGAGGGAGCCTTGCAGACTTGGGCATCCGAGTCCTTCAGCGTTTCCCCCGCCTCCTTCTCTCCTGTTTGGGTTGCCGGTGATGCATTTTTTTTTTAGGGGGGTGGAGACACGCGTAGAGGGGGCCGTGCCGACGTTTGCGTTGAGGGGTGTGATGCGGCGCTGTTGGGAAGGCCGGGGGCGTGGCACGGGCAAAGAGTGGCGTGGAGGCGTTCCCTGCAGCGCCTTTTCTTTTCGCCTTTTGTTGCCGCTGTCGCTGCTTTTCTCTTCTCCCTCGCAGCGTCCGCGACGCCGGGGCAAAGGCACTGGCCGGATCCACTAGAAGAAAAAAAACGAAAATGAAAAGGCGGAACGAACCGGCGACGAAAAAGGGGAAAAAAAGAGAAGAAAAACAAAGAAAAAGAAATAAACAAAATAAGAAAAAAAGAATAGAGGCCCATTCTTCCATTAGGATGATATATACATATAATATATATACACACACACAGACACACGCCTCATATACACTTTACTGGGTACACTTGTATATCTATTTATATTTGTGGTATGTATTGCATCCTGACCAGCATAGATGCGCACACGCTCGCGCGTGAGATATATATATATATATGTGTATGCATGCATGTATTTTTATATATATACGTATAGGTATTTATATATAAATTTATATATAAATCAATATACACGAATACAGCTACAGGGTAAGAAGCGGAAGAGCACAAGGAGAGAGACGGTACATGTGTGGAAACGAGCAAAAGAAAACTGAAAAGAAAAAATGGTAGAGGCTCCGGAGCTTGTGGCACCAATGTTTAGAAACTTTAATGGCTGACACACACGACCAAAAAAAAAAAAAAAAAGAAGTTCTCGAAAAGGAAGAGTGCGGAGGTAAGTGGCGAAAAGATGGCAAAGAAAAGATTCGCGTTTTTTTTTCTTCTGCCGTTCCGTCTTTCTTATTCCTCTCGTTATATTCTCCATTTCAGTATTATTGGCTGATTATTATCTTTTTTTTTTTGCTTTACCTCCCATATGTACATTTGTCTCTACACAGGGCCATGTATTTTCCGTTTTTTTTTTCTGTTGTGTGTGCTTGCGGTGCCGTGAGCGGTTCCTATCATCCTTTCTCTTGCGACTTCTCGTTGTGAATTATGGATGCATGCCCACAGCTACCTCCATTGCCATGTGTGCATGCATGCATACGTAATGGATGTTACTTAGCTGTGCTTCGTGGCGGTGTCGCTGTCGTTAGATAGGCGCCCGTGTGAGGGCAGAGAGGCTTCTTGCTCCTTAGAGCGTGGTGGACGCCTCTGCCTGGGACATGGGAGAAGGAAAAACGGACTCCGCTCTCCCGTTGACACGGACACGCACGCACGCTTGGCTACCGAAGAGGACAGCATATAGAGCAAACGGTCTTAATAGGCCGCGAAGTTGTGGAAGAGAAACAAAGATGGAGAAAAGCGAAGAGGAAGAAGAAAAGGAAAAGAGAATCAACGAAAAGGAGCGAGGGAGAGAATCGCGATGAGGGCTTGAACTTATGCGCTCTTGCCTTTTTTTTTCTTCTTATTTCCTTCTTTTTCCCCCGGCTCCGCTGGTTCTGTTGTTGGGGGTGTTTGTAATGCTATTATTGGTATTGCGCCTTTTATTTTATCCCCCGGTTCATCTCTCGCTGTTGGAGTAAATGCATTCCCATTACTTTCCCTTGTCTTCCTTGCACACCTACGCGTGATTCAATGGTGTTAGGTTGCTCCTGTTTGTAAGCAAAGAACAAATTGCCCAATGAAGCAGGCAGTAGTCGGTTATAAAGTTCAAAATCTCTTGAACTTCCTTGTGGAGAACCCGCAACTTAAAGATGAGGTTATCGGCATTTCTGAGCCCTTGGCAGCGACGCAGACGGAATTTGTGATGAGGAGGCGTAGGAGTTTGCAAGATGAGGATGCGATAACAGTATATCTTCTTGGCATGGAGGGGACAGTAGCACCGTTGCCATTGGTCTCGCAGGTTCTTCAGTGGCAGGCGGAGAATATAAAGGCTTTTGTGCACTCCCATTTCCCAGGAGACGCAGACCTTTGTGGAATTATTGGAAGGGCATCGCAGTGTCTGCCCCCCCTTAGAAAGGCGTTGAATGCAACCCAAGTGGATAAGGATGAAGTCCTCAGCTTATTTATAGATCATATTGATGCACTGGAAAGCGCCAAAGTTCCCTACCCCTCATACTATTCTGAGTTACTGGAGATGGTGCTAGAGGATGGTTTTACAAGTGAGGTTTTGCATTCCAAACTCTTCCAAGACGCTGCGATAAGCATAAAGGAGTGGGGCTCGCCGCGACAACAACAAACATTTGTTGCCATCTGTAGTATTTGCCCCACTGCCACGGCGAGGATGCTCCTTCGCTACTGTAGCTATGACGATCTTTCACCCTATGTGTTTGACTACTTTGATCAAAGGAGTGTTGGCTCCATGATTGAGCCGCATACCTATCTAACCATAAGACGACGGCTTGAGAAAAGCCTCAGTCGCATAAGCAGTGAGATCAATGTTGTATTTATTACCGATTCTTCAAATGGCGCTGTAGCAGCTAATGCATCAGGCGCCGCGGATGCGACGTTTTTCTCGGTGCGCCCTTTTAACAAACCCGTGACACTGGATACTCTGTTTGTGCTTGACGCCGCGACCATTTCTTCGTTCCATCAGCTTCGTGGAGGAGGTGTGTCGTATCCGCTGCTTTGTGCCGAAGCGAGGGAGTGTAACAGTAGGAGGGCTGCGTCTAATGAAAAGAGAAAAACGCTGCCCCAAGGAGCGGTAGTGTAAAAAGTACCAGCCTGTGGAAGAGAGGAAAAATGTTGCATTGGTGTTTTTAACCATCTGCTTGCTTTCTGGACCACCCTCTTTCTTTAGCAGAATAAGGCCTCTGCGATTTCAGGGGGGTCCCTTTGTTTTTTTTTGTTTTTTTTTTGTTTTTTTCCTTTTGTTGTTCAGCTCGTTCTGAACGAGGAGAGCTCTGTGTGTTCGTGGCTCTTTGCGTGTGGTGTTTGAATGTTTTTTTTTTGTGTGTGTGCTTTTATAATTATACATTGGTCTATTTTGGTGCTTACACGCGCATTCCACAATGTTGCCATGCCCAACATGCGGACGAATGCCCGCCCGCCGAAATTTATTTTCTTTGTGTTGCGCTGTCCCTTCACCTTGATAGAACTCTGGCCCCGTGTCGCCGACTTCTGACGCGTCGGCCGCCCTCTCCCTGTTCTCGCCAAAACGGGAGGGAAGACGCCGGAAACGAGACATATCTATTGGTAATTGCGTAAATTTTCAATTTTTATGGAAGTAAAATAAGTTCGTGTTTTTTTATTTCTTATCTTCTTCCATTGTGTTTCCCATTTTTATCGCCATCCACCTTTTCTGACTTCTGTCGCCACTGCCGCGACGCAAACAGCGTTCGTTATCTCCTCTGAACACGCCTTGATTGTGACACCACTCTTGCGTGTGTGGGGACCTTTATCATGGGTTTTGCTACTAACTGTAAACTTCGGCTTTATTGGAGGCAGAGGGGCGCAGTCGCCGGGAAAGCGCAGGCCTCTCAGTGGGATCGTCTGGGTGCGATTTTCAGTTTTCCAGCAAGCACGGTCAAACCCGTCACTGCATAATTCGCCATTGATACCATCCGGACATCGTGAAGATCAGACAACGTGCAGGGTCCGAAGAAACACGTCTGCACCAACTACGTTGCCCAGCTCCGCGGGAACTTGGGCAAAGGCACGGGGATGCCGGCGGGGGCGTGCGAAGGCTACGCTGCAGGTGAAGGATGGCACGGTTTCTTCTTGGGGTGGAAAAGACGTCGCCCCCTTCTTTCTCCCCGACAGCGCCTGCATGCTGTGAAAAAAAACGCAAATCTCCTCGCAGATGCGGCATAACTCAGACGCCCCCGTTAGGCAACCTCGCCACCCTATTATTTCTCTTTTATAGATTCCTTTTTGTTTTTACTTTGGCGACAGCGGCGGAATACGGTGCTCCACGTGTCTTTCTTTCTTCGCAGCGGGATGGGCGTATGCCCCATGTGTTTCCCCACTACAGTCCCCTCCTCATTGGGGGGCCGAATTTTGTTTTCCACATGTCGACTTAGTGGGAACGGAAGTTGCCCGTCGTGCGGGCCATGGAATAAACTTGGAGAGGCGCAAGGGGAACGACAACAACTAAAAGAAAAAAAAAACAGTCACTCCGCTCCTTTCTTTACCTCCAAGGCGAGGCAACGGCTCTGGTGAGCAGGCCTATGCCCGCGGTGTTGGATCTATTCAAATCGTGGCACACGCTGACTCCCCCCACCCCACCACCACCCTTTTTTTTGTTTTTGTGTTTTTTTTTTCAATGTATATCTTTTTTTTTTATTCACTGCGGTGGCGGAGGAATGTGAAACAATTCCAAAGCGAAAGAAGACAACAACAATAACCAAGCACAATTTAAAACGCTTTGTGGTGATAAGGAAGGAAAGAGTGAAGGAGAAGAACTGTGTTTGTATCGTTACATGAGAGAGGAGGATGCCGTATATATTATTATTTTTTTGTAGTAAAGTGGTGTTCGCTACCCTCACAAAGTATTTCCACATCAATCGCGTGTTTCTCTCTGTAGCGATACTGGTTTTTACACCTGCACTATTGAACGTTCTAACCATTATGGACACGTGTTATTTCGAGGAGGATGTGTGCTGGGCGTGTGACACTTGCACCCTTACTAAGTCTTCGTGGATGCACTCACACGTCCGCTTTGCTTCTTTCTGACGCTTTGTTTTTTCTCTTATTGTAACGCCCCCAACACATCCACAATACCACGTCGCAGAAGGGTGAGAGAAAAGGAGGCATTTTGGGCCCCAACGGAGGACATCGCATACACCCACCACTAGAGGTAGCAAAGAATACATACGCGCATACACACACATATATATATATATATATACAAGAGGAAGGCCCAGAGAAGTGTGAAAGCGTGCAGAAGTTACCTTGACGCCGTAGTTGCGTATTGCTTTTCGAGATACCATGGCTGGCGGAGGCGGGAATAGTGGCGGAAGCGGCAGTGCTGGTAGTGGCAGCGGTGTCGTTGGAGGTCCCCACCACCCACGCCGGATAAGTCTGAACCCGAAAGTGCATGAACACATTCCACTGGAGTACTTGCCAAATTTGAAAAAGTACAAATACTGTGGTTCAGACTCCAGCATTATTGGGCGTTACATTATGCAGCCGTACTGGAACTTTATTGTGAACCTTGTACCAATGACCGTGGCCCCCAATGCAATCACCCTTACGGGGTTTCTTATTGGTATATCTTCTTCTATTTTGGTTATGTTTTATTACTTCTTTTATGATGCGGTGTATCCAGCATGGGTGTGGTACTATGCTGCAGCTGCCTTGTTTATATACCAAACCTTTGACGCTATCGATGGGAAACAGGCACGGCGAACTAAAACAGGTGGTCCACTTGGAGAGTTGTTTGATCACGGTTGTGATGCCTTCCTGACGCCATTGGTTCAGGTGAATCTATGTTGTGCTTTGAACCTCCCATCATGGATGACGTTTGTGTATTGCACAATGTCATCCATGATTCTCTTTGGAGCGATTTGGGAGCAATTTAGCACGGGCACGTTAGATCTTGGCTATATCAACGGTCCCACAGAGGGTATATGCGCGGCATGCGTCATGTTTATCATTACCGGTCTTTATTCAAACTCTATCTGGGATACCACTGTTTTGGCCCCGTATGAAGTAACGCTGTCTCTTTTTTTTAGGGAGGTAACCTTTGTTATATCCAGTGTTCGTAGTCTTATCTTCCTCTATATCATGGCTGCGGGTTGTGCGACTGTGGCGGCGAATGTTGTGCACGTGATTTGTAGACCCAGCGTTCACGTTGAGGGGACACCATTTTTAGTACTACTTCCTGTGCTATTTTTACTGTTCTTTCACGTGTGTCTCTTTTTGACGTATACTTCGATCCATGACAGGTATCCATTCGCGTTTGAGTTGAGCTTTGGCTTTTTGACGTCCTACACTGTTACTCGAATGACAGTGGCGCGGCTGTGTGCGATGCCGTATAGTCTCTTCAACGCCTTTTACCTGACCACGTTCTGCGTCACATTTGGTGCACTTGTTGTTCACGCAAACTTTCGCGAGTTAGAGGTCAAATATTTGGAACCGTCACTCGGTTCCGCCATGGTGGCGCTCGCCGCACTGGGGGTTTGGCAGTACTTGCACATGATTCTGTCGGTCTTCACACAAATCTCGTATTACCTGGGCATACCACTGCTTTCTATTACCCCTCGTGCGGAGTTGGATGCATTATAGACGGGGCAAAGAAAACAGAAGCAAATAAAAGGGGCTGACTGTATGGAGGGGGGGGGGACCAGAGGGCCTGCATCCTCCTTGCTTGGAATAGCTGTTGTTATTAGAAATCATCTCTCATCTCTTCTTTTTTTTGTCGTCGCTGCGCTGAGGAGTTTGAGGGGACGAAGATTTTCTGCTGCAATTGACGGTGACGGTTCTTGTGTGAAGGTGTCGCGGGCAAGTGGGGACCGCCACGTGCAATGACTTTGTTTTCGCGTCCACAGCCGCCTTTGGGCAACTGATGAACCAGGGGCTTACTGGTGGCTGCGCACACACGCATCCACAATAAGAGAGCGGGGCGAGGGCTCCATTGCTTGACGTGCCGCCGCGCGTATAATGACGTGTGCATGTAGTTGATTTTTTGTGATTATTTGTTTTCTGCCCCGTTTTGTGCTGGGGAAGCGTGTGAGAAGCACGCCGACACAAGCAGCGTGAAGTAGGAGGAAGAGAATGAACGAGAGAGAAAGAGAAAGGTATATAGGGGGGGGGGACTAGAGAGATGCAGAAGAGGGGCAACAACAGCAACCAGCTACGCGCTTGGATAGGCAGGCGGGGTCCTTCCCAACTCCCACCTCTGCGCCCCGCAGCGTACGTTCTAAGCACCACAGTAAAAGGAGTTCAGATAAATAATGGAGTGGAATAACTGTATATATATATATATATATATACATGAGAAGGGAGGCATGTGAGTGCGTGTGCGCAGCTGCGAAGAGAAAGAAGGGAGAGAGATACAGATGAAATTTGTTGGCTGACAGATGAAACCGTTCCCAGTGGGAAAGGTGCTGCATGGAACCCACGCATTTCTTTCCTTCTGTTCTTATTTTCCTTTTTTTTTTCGCTCTGACACTCCATGAATAATCCTGGCGTGTTCACGTTTATCCGCTTCCTCTGACCCGTCACCATAGGTTGCGGAGAAAAGTGCCGGATGCCGCGTTTTTGGTGGCAAGCGCAACCTGGTGGGGGGTTCGCATTTGCTCTTTTTCTCCCCTACTTGTTTTTTTTTTTTTTTGGGGGGGGGGGGTCGCAGCGCAAAGAACAGCAACATCACGAAGAAAGGGCCGGTGCTTAATAAGAGGGGAGCGTGTTTGCCTTTAAAGACTAAAGGGGTGGAGGAGCAAACACGTCGATTCTGCGGTAAGTGAGAGGCAACTGTGTGTGTCTGTGTGGCGGGGGGCGGGAGGGGGCGAGAACAAAATAGCAGAAGCCCGAGGAGGCGCAGGCGCCGAACCGAAACCCATGAGCGGCTCCAGCCTTCTCTCTTGCGTGGCCAGTCGGGTGGCGTCGTCTCTATTGACACCAAGTAGAGACGATCCAGACGCCTTTCTGCGTCATCTTCAGCTCGTCCCGAGGGACTTCCTCACGCGGTTTTCTGCACCCAACACCATTTTGACCCCGTACTCGTCTTCAGAGGATCAAAAGCGAACTGCTGCGACAGGGAACTCTGAGGAGGATGCATCTGTGGTCTCTCACTCCTCTGCGCGGGGGAGAGTAGATGAGGTGTGTCCGCTTCAAACCGCCCTTAGCTTCCCTTTGGGAGAGAAAGGGTCGGGTAACCAGATGCACCTCCTTGAGCTGAGTATATTTCTTGCTCTTTTGCGACATCCGCGACAGAGTTACAGAAATATCCTGCTTTGGAGTTCGCTGATTGAAAAACTGGAGGAGTTGAATTTTTACGAGGTTATGCGGAGAAGTATTTCTCAGCTTTGGGAGGTGGTCAAACAACAAGAAAGTGAGTTGGAGTCATACAATGAGTTACGTCTACTTAGGATTTCCTGCGATGTTGTATTGTTCTTTGCCGAACATGCCCTGCGACGTCCCTCCAAAGATGTCTTGCGAGAGTTTGGTACGCTGGCACAAGAGATGTGGGAAGGTCACGCTTTCGTAGGGGTGCGACGCTGTGCGCTTGTCATTTCTGCCTTCTTGGCGGAGTACTCTGACCTGATGCCCCTCGAAGCCCTGTGTACTCACAACACGAGTCTGGATTCTCCTCATCTGCTGGCTGTCCTTGCAGGCGTTCCCGCATTGCGGGAGGGGACCGATGACAAGCCGGAACTGCTCCGCGCGACACTAGAGGTCGTGTTCACAACAACCGTTTACTCTACGCCCACTGCGACGTATTTTCTTGACGATGGCGTTCACTCAGCTGCCTTTTCGCTTGTGCGGCAGCGGTTTGCTGACGTTTTGTATAATCTGTTTTCAAGAGTCTCAGCCGATTTTTGGGACTACTTCACAGAAGTTGCACTCCTCTCCGCCTTGGAGGGGATTGCACGGTGCGCAGCTCTGTGGGACTTCATGCCCTCCGGGGTGCCGCTGCTGCGGAGTCACATACATAATTGCCTTGTGGAAGGAAACAGCGTCTATGCCGTTTCGCTTTTTAATTTTTACATCTCTGCTTTGGCATATCATGTTGGGTTGGGCGTCTTGCAGGAGGAGGAGGGCACAATCCTCGATACAGGGGCCTCGCGTTATGTTACGAACGGCTCCGTCCCGGGAGAAGTTGTCGAAGATGAAGCGGCGGCCCTCGCTCATAGCACAGAGAGAGCAACGATGATGCTAACGGATTCGCCCCTGAAAAAGACCTTTCGTCTGCTAGCGATGGAGTGGGGATCATTCCGTGGAAGCGAAAAGGTGCTTGTGCGAAGTGCCTTTTGCCTTTTACACGCCTTCATGTCAAATTATTCCATCTACCAGAAGGAGCTGGAGGCGATGATTGGGGCTAATCTGCACTCACTACTGCATCATGTGGCCACCGTAGTTTTGACGGAGTCCGTCAATGGGGAGGTGGACCTTGTTGAGACCTTTTACGGCACCATTGCTAGATTTCATCCCATGCTGGGCAACATCGCCTACGCCGCCTCTAACCTTCTCCTGCCTGATTTGATGCGAGGGGTGGGAGTGCGGGCTGAGTCCACCGAAATCGCATTGCTGCAGCTGAACTTGTATGGCACACTCTGTGAGAGCTACGAAAATGCGGTGCCGCTTGGTGGCCTTGTTGAGGCTGTGACGCACATTTCTCCTGGTCTCATTACCTGTTCCTCCTTGGCGGTGGAGTTTTTCGTTCCATGGTTGTCGGTTGTTCAAGCGGCGTTGTCGGAGACGCCTTACCCGCTCTCCGCGCTGTTGTCCAG
The DNA here is from genome assembly GCF_003719485.1 of Trypanosoma conorhini. Classification (NCBI taxonomy): domain Eukaryota; phylum Euglenozoa; class Kinetoplastea; order Trypanosomatida; family Trypanosomatidae; genus Trypanosoma; species Trypanosoma conorhini. Next base: position 11,798 of record NW_021704148.1, on the reverse strand, counting down.
CGCGGGGTCAACAGCAAAGCTGATTTGTCGCCTCTGTGAGGGGGTTTTTGTGCTTCTGCGTGAGCTTCAGTCGGGAAATCTGTTCCTCTGCTCTTTGCCAGCCATGCCCCTTCTAGAAGGCACGATACGTCTTCTTTCTGCCGCCGTCTGTGAAGAGGGGCACCGCAATACACTTGCCACCTGCGTGATTGCCACGTACGGTGAGAATACCCTTTCCGCGTGTTTTGTGCTGTACTGCATTTTGTTCTCTTCCAACGCCTCGGTCGCGTTGGTGGAGTCCACAGCGGGACTGCTGGCGGATGTCGTGGAACACTCGCAAGAGAAACTTTTCACCACCATGCGTTTTCACACCTCCACGGAGCTGAGGCGCATGTTGTTGTCGTCCATCCACCAGGAGCTGCGGCCACGGACGCCGTGCAACGCCTCCGTAAATGCCATTCGGCTGGTTTCCCTCCGCTACCTGCTTCGCTACGACCCGGCCTCGTTTTACTACTTGATCCTTCCTGAGGAGGCAGACGCGGAGGGGGGTTTAGCAGAGCTGCCGCTCACCTCCATTCTACGCGACACGGTAAGGTGTGAGGAGCTTACCCTGCTGGAAAAGGCAGAGTGTTTTGAGCTCCTTCGCTCCCTTGAGGATGTGGGTCTTTCCATCACGGAGGTCGTCGACTTGCTGCCAGGTAACAAAGACGGTCCGGCGTACCTCCGCGCCGCCTTCGCGGCGGCGGTGATAAATTACATATGTGGTGTTCTACTTGGCAAAATGCATTCGGAGGGTGGCAGAAGCACAAAATATGGGGATAAGGGAGGATTGCAGCAGCAGCAGCAGCGCAGTCCCGGTCGTCCAACGGTTCTAATTGAAAAGAGCAAATTAGTCTCTGAAAATGCGGCGACAATTTGCACAATGCTTGACGTTGGATCTGATGCGCTGACAGATTGCATTGCCTTTTACAAGGCCACAGAAGAGGAGCTTGGGCCCGCCAATGACAGGGTTGATTCTCTTCTTTCAGTGGACAGCCTTAGCAAGAGAAATACACGGCAACTTGTTCCTTCACGCGTGACTCAGGACTTTACGTCAAGCTTGTCCACTGCCCCTACGAATGCACCTCTTGTGCTTTCCGTGCAAGCCAGCAATGGAAGCATAAAAGTAAAACCCATGCTTCTTGGAGATTCTTTTCTGTTATGGGAGCAGGAGGAGGGTGTTATCTTATTGAACCGAATGGCATCTGCATTGGAGGCGGTTACGCGCCTCACAGCCTCTCTAGAGGCCGTTGCATGGCTCACGTATGGCGAAAGGGAAGCATCTTCCACCTCAATAAAACTATTGGATCTCTCTCTCAGTGGAGTGCAAATGGTGGGATCCACCGCAAATCCTTTGCGTGGTTTAATGTGGGGCTGTTTTGAGGGCTGGCTGTCGCTCGCGCGTGGCGCAGCTTCCGTGCATATGCAGGCTTCGGCAGAGAGTGTGTTGACTCCGTCAACAATGGGATTAAATAACCTCTTTCGCGCCTTTGTAAAACTGATGGTCTCCAACCGCGAGAGCATTGAGGTTGTTTGCCAGGGGCTGGGTATTCTATCGGCCTTTCAGCCCTCTGAGGCCGCGGATGAGGGAACGGCAATACAACTCTTTGAACTCATTGCCGAAGTTTTGGAGAAGCATGCGACGGCGCCACCAACTAGTGCCTTGACGAAGCTAATTTTGGGGTGTGGTGCCATCTACACTCGCATTGGCAAATTGGCCCCTGTACGGTGTGCGCTTAGCAGCGTGGAGAGCCTGTGGTCATGCGCAACTCATGTATCTCATATGCTTCCTCCCACGGAGCCTGCCTCCACCTTGTCCGACTTCTTTGACTATGTCATGGATGCGGTAATCACGCTTATCCTACACACTGGCGAGTTGACCGTCTACTTATCGCACACGCGTGTGATGGCTCTGGCGAGTGTGTTGGGACAATTTGGGCAGGCGGCCGTTTACGACCCTGTTGCAAACGTGTATAAACCACAGACATGGCACAGGGCGTGGCTCTCCGTGCTGCGTTTACTCCAGGCTGTGTTGGTGAATCTGGAGGCAAGTCGATTCGGCCGTTCAGAATGGTTAGACGTCGTTTCTGCCCTGGCGGCAACAAGCCCACGGTTTCAGGACGCTGTTTCATGTTTCATGTCCCGCGGCAACGTACCGGAGGCGAAACCATTTGCTTGGGAGATGCGTGAGATGCAGCTGTGCACCTCTATTATTGCCTTGTTGGCCAGTTTTGGGGTTTCAACCGCCTCGTTAACGCCACACGTGCGGCGGTGTTTTTGCCATATACGGCGATATCGCATTCCGACCATGGCGGCCGTCGACGAACGAGTTGCAGAGCTGCTTCTGAGGACCGTGCGCGATCAACTTTCCTACCTCCTTCAACAGTCCCCACCACCCGCGTTTTCAGATGAGGGGCTATTCGTGGTCACGATAGAGCGCTATCGCAGTTCACCGGTCAACGCATCTTCTGTTTCCAGTGGGGCTTCACTGCAGCGGCGCGTGCTGGGCGAGGAGGGGGAGGTGGTGAGGGAAGAGTTATTATCATTGGACTTGCTGCGCTCCTTTATTTTGCGCGAGCTTAACATCATCCGGAGGGGCCATCAGGATGGCTTGTCTGGGGCCAAGGTTTCCTACTCGCCGGAGCACACCCCCTCTTTGTACTCTAGTTTCACGACCAGCGCCAGCGTGGACAGCGTCGCGGAGACGGAGCCGCGTGAGGGGGCGAGCCAAGGTATTGCCCTGCACATTGAGATTGTGAAGTTGGCACTTGGCCTTTTTGTGCGCTACGCACGTCTCCACTTGAGCACGCGTGGCCTGGCACTCTTGGATCGGCGGGAGATTTCTGTGTCGCTCCAAAAGCTGCTTTATGCTCTTAACCGTTTGATTCATGACGTTCGCCGCCTCGGGAGCCCTGCGCTGACTTGGGTTGTGGATAACGTGCGGGAGGAATTGAAGGACCTTGCTGCTATTTTGCAGCGCGGCTGAGGGCAGCCGTGCGAAGGACGACATCAACGTTAAACGCAGCGTACGGTGTTGGGCAGGGGGTCGAGGAAATGAGGAATTAGAAGAAGAGAGAGAGGGAGAGAGGAATCACTTCGCTTAAGCCGATCCTTTTCCTTATTTATTTTTCTTCTGTTCTTGGGTGAAGGGCGGGTCCCTACTGCAGTTCATTTCATCACTGCTCTAGTGTTGGGTGGGTGTTTCTCTTTTTATCTCTCTACATCTCTCGCTCTCTCTCCGTAAGCACAAAGGAGAGTTCCTTCCCCCCCCCCTACATCTTCTCTTTTCTCCCTCTTACATGAATAGAGTTGCTATGGTTGTTGTTTGTTTGCTTGTTTTTTTTTACTGCTATTATTGAAGCTATTATTATACTTTATGTTTTCTTCACACCTCATTTGGTGTGCTTCTGCTCCTTTTGCCCCCTCGCTTTTTTTGTTTGCTTGTTTGTTTCTTTGCCCGGCACAAGGCTCTTGTGATAGTCCTGCACGCTGTCTCCGGCTGCCGTGCTTGGCCCCCGCCATGGCCTCGGAACTCCTTTCGCTGCCCAAGGTCCTTCTGCTGGGGCTGCGAAAGTCGGGGAAGAGCAGCATTCAGAAGGTTGTCTTTGAGGGCATGCAGCCGCACGACTCCGTCAACCTCGCAACTACGGTGCAGCCGGATAAGAGCAGGGTGCACTCCAACGACTTTGTGAACTTTGAGGTCTGGGATTTCCCGGGCCAGACCGACCCTTTCGACCCCCACACCACGGGGCCGTTCGACGTGGAGCAGTTACTCGAGAACTGTGGCGCCATTGTGTTTGTGATGGATTGCCGCGAGTTGATTGAGGATTCCCGCGCGCGACTGATCGACACGGTGTGCGCCGCCTACCGATACAACCCCGAGCTCTCGGTTGAGGTGTTCATCCACAAGGTGGATGCCCTCAGCGAGGACCACCAGGCCGACCTCCTCGCCAGCCTGCAGCGCCACGTGGAGTTGGAGGCCAAGCAGCGTCTGGAGAGCGCCGCCCCGCTGCGGGTGAACTTTAACCTAACATCCATTTACGACCACTCGGTGTTTCAGGCCTTCTCCCTGGTGGTGCAGAAGCTCATCAAGCCGCAGTCTCCATACATTACGGAACTCTTGCAGATGCTGAATAGTAACAGCAACGTGGATCTCTCCTACTTGTTCCTCAGTAGGTCTAAAATTTTTCTAGCCGTGGATGAGCGGAGTCGCGCAAAGTTGCGGACATATGACCTCTGCAGCGATGCCATTGAGGTGATGATGAAGATGAGCCAAATCTACGCCCCCTGCACAAGGGATCGACGAGAAAACGGGCATGACCCCACCACTGCCGCGAGTACGGCTGCTGCTGCTGCTGCTAACGGCGTAGAAAATGGAAATCGCGTCGAAAGCGTTGAGGCAGCCGTTGCTGCGGGGGCAAATGCCGTCATCAAACTCAGCAGCGATGACTACATTTATGTGAAGGAGCTGCCTAACTCTCTCACTCTGGTGCTGATGGCTCAGAAGGAATGCTTTCAAAGCAGAGCCCTCATCGACTACAATATTGCGGTCTTCTACAAGGCAGCATGTGACATTTTCAATGCCGTTGCCGCTCGGCCGTGACTTGTCGCAGGTGTGGGAGTCTGCGATTGCGTGTGGGTGTTGCCGCGTGGAGGGCGGTGCACCTCTCACTTTGCCTCCTGCTTGCCACCGTCCAGCTCCCCTGACCCCTTCCGTTACCATGGAGAGGCATGGGAGGCCTCGCACGTGAGACGACGGTCCCTTTTCTTACCGGCACCAGGCAAGAAGGGAAGAAGAAGAAGAAAAAAAAAACCTTCATGGGTCTCTCTTTCGCTCTCTTTCGCTCTTTCCCTCTTTCCCTCCTCTCTCCCACGCCCTAGCTGTTTTTTGTTTTGTTTTGTGGCTGTGTTGGGTACCTCATCGCCGTGGCGAGGCGGGATTGAGTCACACGAAGAGGGAGGGAGAGAGCGAGCGCGAGAGAAGGCAAACCAAAATTGAGACCCTCTCCCCAGAACCGCGAAAGGGGAAGCAATCCACAGACACAGCCAATTACCAAAAACAAAAGTAGAGAGGGGAGTGCGCAAAAAGAAAAAAAGAACGACAAGGATGGAAGCAGTTTCACAATCCGTGTGCCCTCTTTCCACATTCATGTGGGATTCGCCACATGCGGCGTTGGTGCCGCCGGGCTTTACCCCTGGGTCGGTCGCAGACGCCATGCTGCACATCAGTGACCTGACGCTCCGTTTTGATGTGCTAGCAAAATCCATTGACTACTCCTTTCACCCCGTGCGTCATGCGATGGAAAGCCATCCCATTCACACCAGGGCGTTGCACAAGCGCCAGTTTGACGTCATGCGCTACGGTATGGTGTTGGATGAGGTAGAGCGGCTTGTGCTTGTGCCGATGCCTCGGCTCTGTGGGGACACCGGAGTGACGCTTTCCCAGGAGTACGCTGCCATCTTCGGCCGCGATTTCAACGAGGCCCCCTGCGCTTCTCACCCCATCCTACCTGAATACTGCTTTGTCGTCTACCAACTGCCGGAACGCGACAATACGGAGGAGAGGACGGTTCCCACCCCGCTGTTCCGCATTGTTTTTCGAAATGAGTCCTTCAACGAGCATGTGAAGATGCACTTGGTGAAGGATTTTCCTCTCTTTCGCCTGCGTTCGGTGTACGTGTCGCACACGCGGTTCTATTCCTTCCAACGACAGCTTGAACTGTACACAAAGGCATCCGGCACCAGTGAAAAAGTGCCAGATTACGCTTTGGAAGATGCCCTTGGAATTTCAAAGATTCGATGGATGTTTGACGCATGGTTGATGGTGCTGGAAGGCATTGCGCCTTCGTGGCTTGTGGACAAAGGGGTTGGCCCAGACATTGTGACCCTGTTTCTTGCCTCACATCGTCCTGTGGGCAAGTATGATGTAAAAGAAACTCTTGAAGCGTATACACAACTCCCTCTGGATAATCGTGTGCGGTGCTCGTATTATGCAACAGGTGCACGAATGCGGCAAAGAGTTCATGTAATGCAGCGATTTCCAGACATGATCAACAAGTGGCGTCAGGGCGCGTACGATCTTCGTTATTTTGGTGAGGAATTAAAAGGTGCTGAACCAATTGCCCAAGTGGCTCACTGCATTCGCATCCTCCTCTGCCGAAGGAAGCCAGGAAGGAATTATATTGAAGATGATGAAATTGCTGCTTTTGTACCAAGAGACGATGAATGTGCACCGTTGCAGGTTTACAACACTCTGGCAGCTGAACGTTTGCGTCTCTGGGTATTAAAAGGCTTGCTCACCGCGGAGCTACATGGTGTTCACTGCTTGATGCTTGAGTTTGACACAGCCATGGTGGTCTCGATGTGCGTGGGCCTTCTTTGGGGCAGCGGCGAGGAGGATCGCCAAGAGGAGGTTGTGTTTCATGTATGTAAGATTATTGTGGAGACGGTGGAGGATTACGTGCAGCACAGCGGCGTCATTTGGCGGGTGATTATTGTCACCTCCGATGAAAACTCACTGAAGTCGTCCATGCTCTGCCGGGAGATTCTGGAGGTGACGCAGATGGCGAAGACCCGCGTCGAGATTGAGGAGCGGCAGCGCATGGCAACAAGTAAGGCAGAGTCGTCCGTCCCCTCCGACACCGGCGTCACCGCCCAAGAAGAGGCGGAGGAGGCGGACCAAGACGAGGACGAAAAGGAGGAGGCGCAGGGAGGCGAAGAAAAGACGCCCGCGGCTCTCTTGGGGGAGAAGGGGGCGCTTACCACCGCGGTGTTGGCCATGGCCAAGAGCGCCCGTTTCAATCAAGGCCCCTTTGTAAAGGTCGGAAAGCTCTCGGAGAGTATCAGGGAACGTGCGGCGCGCTCTGGTGTGCGCATCTCCGACGCAGAATTGTACCCCATCTTTCTCGCCATCTCTGGCGGCGAGGAGACAGTCCTCGTAAACGACGTGGTGGAACTCATCCTTGAAAAGGAGTTGGAGTCAACAGAGAGTCGCCGCAGCGTTCTTTGCAGAGAAACCCATATGCTCTGGCCACATGGTCACCCCATCTGCGCTTTGGATAGCTGCGGTGTCCCGTGTGACGAAGCCGCAGTGCGTAACTTTGTCAAGAGCTTTCAACGTCGCCCATACCGCGCCAAGGCGGGGGACTTCAGGGCCACCATGAGTCTCGCCCCTGGCGCTGCCCCGGAGCCGCCGGAGGCCCTCAACTACGTGGAGTTTTCCGTAATGATGTTGGCGTTGGCGCGGCAGTAGCAGTGACTCGCGGTGGGGGCTCCCCTATGTTATTACTGCCAGACCACCTTTGCGTGCATGTAAGTTTTATTTTTTCCGCGCAATACCTTACAGTTTTTTTTTTCGTTTTTTGTTTTTTTTTTCTCTTGCTTGGCAGACGAAGCTTTGAATCTCAATGGGGGCGGGGTGGGATTCCCCTCCACCCCCGCGTTCGCCCATTTCCCCTTTCTCCATTTCCCTCTTGCCCACGTCTCCTCTTGCTTCTTCTTTGCCCTTGTTGTTATTGCCTCCAGCGTTCCATCTTCGTCTCCGTTCGCTCGCGGTACAGCCCTCTTTTCAAGGCAACACACAAAGTGGCGCATAGTGACGCGGTGCACCATTGTTCCAGAGCAGGCAACGTCTGTACTACGTGGGAGCTCGCTCGTCTTACCCATCTGCGTCGTACTGTAGAAGCCTGCAAGAATCCTGGCGTGGATCCCCTGCAAAGACGGTCTCCGCGACCTATGATGACACTACTCCGTATTAACTCCTACCAAATACATGAGTGACACAAGCACTCTCAGTGCAAACGTATCGAGAAACTGAACCCTCTTGCTTCCTTCCTTTGCTTTCCCATTAAATATATATATATATATATATCACACACACAGAGCATCTGTCTGGCTGGATCGTTCTTCTTTTTCCTCCTTTTGATGTCACCTGACGGGGACTCTCTGGATGCACTTTCCGGCTATTTCTTACTCCGGGTGTTACTCCTCATCTGTTCCCGAAGATGCGCCTACAACTAACCACATCGTAGGATGCTGTGAGCTTGCTTCCGCTCTTGTGTTCTATCCAAGCGTGGTTGATTATCTTCTCCCCTCCCTCTTCTTGGCGTTATGCTTGTTGTTCTTGGTGTTCGGTCGGCTTTGGACGGTTGATTTTCCTTTTTTTTCTTCCCCACATCCTTGTCGTTGCTGATGCGGCGCAATTTGCCAACTGTCGCGGCTCCCTCAACTCTTGACGTGTTCTGTCTCTCCTCCTCGCGCTCAACTCATTGCAGATACGAAAAACATTAAGAGCTAAGCAGAGTTGTAATGGTCACAGCTGCGGTTGAGCGGCCGATGACGGCGGAGGAGCGCGTTCTCGCCTCCAACGACCCACCACCGCGGCCGTCGAGCCCGCCGGATCTCTCCCACCGTCAGAGGGCCGCTGCCAACAGCCGTGGCACGGGCGTTGCAGTGACGTTCAGTGGCAAAGCGGCTCCCGGCGACAATGCGCCGCCTCCGGCTAAGGTTGTGAATGGTAAAACGAAGGCTCCTCAGGTAAGTCCTTCTGACTTCCTTGCCGGCCCAAAGGAACCTGGGCATGTGACACACGGGGTTCGCCGCTACGAGGACAAAAATGAATGCATGGTTGGCAAGGCCCTCACGGAGGAGTGGATCCTCGGTCGCAAGGAGGATGACCCCATCCCACGCCGCGTGCCGAAGCAACACGGCCCCAAGGACAACCTCGTTGGTATGGCTTGCAGCGTCAAGACGGAGGAGGCGAAGCAACGGCCACAGCGGGCGCCGGGAATGGCGCCGCCGCACACCAAGGCAGCACCTTACAGTGAAACTGGGGTTCCGCCTCCGCCGAAGCAACCAGAGCCCGCAGTGGGCAAACGCCGCTTCCAAGCCCAAAACAACTTGAACCTATTCGGAGGTGAGACCTCCCGCGCGGCTCAGGGCGCTGACAAGAAACAGCCTCCCGTGCGGGTGCACACGCGCCGAAACAGGTCAAATGAATCGCTTGACGTGCTGAACCTTGGTCAGTACACTGTCGAGGAACTCCATGAGGTGGAGCGCAAGGCAGTATATGGACCTCGCGAATTTACCCCAGCGCCGCTGCCTCCTCGTCAACGCCCCATCATTGCCCGTATGAAGTCGCACGCGAATGAGACACATGACATCTTTGGCACCGGCAAGGGTGTTGCCGAGCCTATACCGCTGCACCGCAAGTCTGTCGGTGCCAGCGCTCCGAGGCGCTCTGAGGCCGCAGGCATTTTTGACTACCCTCAAAAGGAGCAAAAGCCTTCGAAGCCGTACCACCCGAGTGAGCTACTCTCCTATGACGAGGCTTCCACTCCGAAGAACCGCAAGGTCTCGGTGGCAACCTCGGCTGCGGAAGCCGCCAGGGCAGAGCGAACCGCCACCAAGCTTTCGAAGATGACGGTGCAAGGCCAGCTCTTTGACTCCAAGTCGCCCGATATGGAGCCCCACGGCGGGCGGTGTCGCGGCGTGTATGCACCAAAAACAGGTGTAAACAACATCTTCTGAGGGCGGGATGCGGCGTCGCAAGAAGGGCAATGGGGAAGCACAAAGAAAAAAAAACAAGAAAAAAAGTGGAGAGAAATGGAAGTGGCAAGATGAGGAACGGGGTGGATTGAATGACCAGAAGCTCTGAAGGAGAAGAAGGGGAAATCGAGAGGGGGAAAAAAGGTTGGTGAGAAGAAAAAAAGAAAAGGGCAACGGAAAATTCCAAGTAGCGACAACAGCAAAAACTAACAAAGAAAAAAAGGGACGCAAAAAGGAAGCAAGAACAATTGGTAAAGAAGAAACTGCGCTCTTCGTGAAGGATGTGCGCGAACCCTGTATCCCACTTTGATAACGTCAAAATGAAGGGCTAACCAGGGTTGCTCACCCACAGCGGAGGGGGGAGGGGAATACACTGAACGGTGCCCCGTGTGCGAAGGAATTACTGGCAGATGACACAAATGAAAAAAAAAAGAATGAACATGAGTTGCGTGGCCCCCTTTTTTCCCCACCCGTCAAGTTGGTTTCTCCCTCGATGTTTTTCACCCCCTCTCTGCGATTGGGTGACCTGGCGGAAGTGGGAACTGGAAGACGCGGAGGAGCAGCCTTTGCGTCGGCGGGGAGTAAAAAAAAGGTGAGGCAGAGGGTGGGGAAGAGGAGAGACAAGTAGTCGAAGGTACTCGTACTGTAAGTAGGCATGTTGTTGGGCACCTCATTGGGTCTGCGGATGCGTAAACATTGCGTATGTGGGCATGTAGACGCGTATGCACACGCACGCTTATGACCTTTGCTTTGACCTCAGGCTGTGGGTACCACTCAAGAGTAACGACGGCAACGAAACACACAGACCGGAAAAACACAAAAACAAAACAAGAGCAGAAAAGCAAAAAATGCCGAGAGCTAAATCACTTACTTCGCTTTTCCTCCTTCGCTGTATGGTTTCTTCTTCTTCTTCTTCTTCGTTTCACCCTCGACCTTCCCTTACAAAAATTTCTCCCTTTCTGGGAACTTCAATAAAAGGAAAAAAAGCGAGAAATGCAAGTTTGACGCATTTTTTCTTTTTTCTTCATTCCTCGTCTTTTTTTTTTATGGCCTCTCCGTTTTACGCACGTTAACTGCAGGTGCGGGGGGCGCGGGTAATGAATATGGGGAGGAAAAGAGAGTGGCCATATATTTAGCGGAAAAAAAACAACAACACACGAAAAACTGAAACGGAAGAAAAAAAAGGTTTACCGAGAACTGTGCGGGCAAAAAAGAACAAAAAGAAAAAAAAGAAGAAATATATGTATGGATGGGAGAATGGATGAGGAACATAAAAATGATGGTATATGTACATATGTATATCTGTATTTATGCACATTCACTTAGCTGTAGGAGGGATCCATTACTGACGAATGAGGAGCCGAAGGGAAGTGGAAGGAGGGGGAGGGGGGAATCTGTCCCAAGAAAAGAGACCAGAGTCTGTGAGAGTGTGAGTGTGTGTGGAGAGAGGCCATCCATTCCCTGCTTTTTGTCCTTTTATTGCAACTACACAGGATTTCCTGCACGTGTTGTGCCTTGTTTCATTGGAAGAAAGGGAAGCAGGAGGGAAAAAGTTTATATTTTCCTTTTCCTACCTACACCATAGCTCACCGTCAATCAACCCCCGTCAGCAACACCATCGCCACAGCCGACAAAGACAACAACTGCAAGAAAAGTTGTGTGGGCGACCTGAATTTGGGTGTGTTACAAGGTATGATAATTGTCTCATTTCTCCCTGCCTGTTTCTGCAACAGTAGTTTCTTCCTGCAAACGATAAGCCTAAGCTTGCTTGTTGCCTTTGAGAAGCTGTTATGTCCACGTTTCCCTTTTCCTCTTCCTTTGACGTCGCCTTTTGCATCTCTAGTCGAATCCATTCATAAAAGGTTCCGCAACCAATGCTGCGTTTTTGCCGTTCTCGTCTTGCCATCGGCGCGTACGCGCTGTTCATGATGGAGCAGAAGAAAAATCCCGCCCTGAGCGGCCTCCCAATTGCGCAGCGTGGGAAAATGACCTCGAAGCTCTACAAGGCGCTTGCCCCTGCTGAGCGTGCTGCACTGGAGAAGCGTGCCAAGGCCATGCCGTCGCTGAAGCGCGCCAAGAAGCCCAAGGCAGGCGCGAAGGGTGAAGAGAAACCGAAGCGTGCCCCGTCGAAGTACGCGCAGTTTGTGAAGGCCAACCTGCCCAAGTACAGCCAGTTGCCCAACAAGGAAAGGCTCGCTGCGGTGGCAAAGCTGTGAAGCAGCAGCAGCAGCTGC
>NW_021704147.1:19491-49163 GCF_003719485.1 Trypanosoma conorhini | reverse complement strand
CTCTCTCGGTGTGGTCACTGGGCCCGTGGAAGGTAGAAGACAGGGGTGGAGAAACAAGCAGCACTCGGAGCTTCACCTCGCCCGGCCCAGACATACACACGCATAGTACGAGTGGCCCGGCAGGCTCTCCACGCGAGGCGCGGCCCTTGATTTTTTTTTTTTCCCTTCCCCTCCCCACCACACACACACGTCACTGGCTTTCCTGGCGCCAGTGGCCGCGGCCTGCGCCTCTGCCTGTGAGAGTGTGGGTTGGCGCATTGAGGCACACGCCGACGCCGCCGACCGGTTGCCCTTCCCGGCTGTAAGTTGCCGCTTGGGTTTCGGCTCGAATGGGGTCGCGGGCGTCTTGCGCGGTGCGGCGCGTTAGCGGGTCCTTCAACCCGGAGAGCCGTGGCCGTGTGTGCCCAACGCGTCACGCGTCAGACGCCGCACCCCTCGACGAGGCCGCAGTGGGGGAGGAGCACGTGCCGGGGGCGCCGCTCGCCGCCCGTGGCCCCGGTCCCAGCCACCATGAGGAAGATGCTCGTAGTCACGACCGCGATGCTGACGCGGCGACGCCCGTGGCGGCCCCGCCAAACGACGCGACCACGGCGGAGGAGAAGGACTCGCCGAGGCCCGCGCCTAAGGAAGGTGGCGGGAATGACGCCGGCGCCCACACCCCGCATGGCCTCGCCCGCAGTGCCGGCCCCCATCAAGGTTCCGGCGCCGCTGCGGAGGGGGCGGTGGTGAACACTGGCGCCGGCGGGCGCGAGCAACGCGGCGGAGGTGCGAGCGACACTTTGGTCCCGCGCCGGGGGCAGCCAGGGATGCCGGACGAGCACAGCGACCGTGGGCGGCGGATGCAGCAGCGGGGGGGGTTTGACGACGCCTCCCCGCCCACAAACACCGGGCCCCGCCGCAGTGAGGCGACGAGTAGGGAGGCGCGGCGGGGGCAAAGCGAGGAGCGGTCGCAACGCGACATTCACCAACACCGCCAGCAGGCGGCGGAGGCGCCGCATGGTGGGCGCGCGGCGGGGAGGCGGCTTCTGTCGTATGACGGTTCCGGTAGCGTGTTTTCGCCTGTGCAGTCCTCCTCGCCCCGTAGTGAGGCATCTGCGCGGCGCCGGGTGGCGTGCTCCATTCAGGCTTTGGCGCATCGGGCGCGGGCGGTTGTGATGGAGTCCAACGAGGCGAACTCGCGGAGCTCGTCCAGGCCGACCTCAACGCGTAGCAGCGAGTGGGTCAAGCGGAAGAGTCGCAAGGGCGACAGCAGCCAGAGGCAGCAGCGGGACCGCTACAACGACGGCAATCACGCGTCCCTCACCCTTCTGGATGTGTACCGCAAGTACTCCCGATGTGAGGGTGACGATGTGCCGCGCGGCGGCGTCGCGGAGAAGGAAGAGATACGAGGCCAAGCGACGCCCCACGGCAAACCCGTCCCTTCAAACCGACACGGCTCCTCTCGACGCGGCCGAAGCAGCAATACGGCGATTGTGAGCGACGACGACGCGCCCAGCGCGGGGCCCCTGCGGCAGGAGAAGGCGCGCAAAAATAGTGCCACTGTCTGGAGCTTCGGCCGCACTTTTGGCTCGCCTAACCTGATAGCGACCTGTGGAGAGGGGGACAGCGAAGACGACGACGACGACGACGACGAGTGTGGTGTGAACAGCTTCCGCCCGTTCCCGTGGCACGCGCCGCTGTGCGCCGATTCCGCCTACGGCCTGGGCACCGCGCCGCAGGAGGCGAGCGTGGACGATTTCTCGCTCATCTCCCCTATTTTTGCGTCCTCCCCGCTTCGCAGTGAGCCCACGGGGGCGAGCGGCCGGCCCGACGCCGGCGCGGAGGGGAAGACCGGCACGCGGGGGCCTCCGCCGGCCACCGCCGCGTCCTCCACGTCCCCTCGGCGGACGGAGGGCGATCGGCGCGCGACGCGGAGCCCCGACTTCTCGCTGCCGTTTTTCACGCCGCGGCACCCGCAGCCGGAGCCCCTCACTTACCCCCGGACGCCGAGCCACGGGCACCGGCCCAGCCCGCCCCCGCCGCCGCTGCAGCCGGAGTGGCCCAGTTGCCTCGAGTCGTCTTGCCTCCCAAGCGCTGCGGCGCAAGAAACTTCCGGGCTCGCCCGCGCTGACGCAGCGACCGCGACGGCGCCGGCCCGCTCGCCCTCCCCCACCGCGGCGACGACCAAGACGACGTCCAGCGTCCCGCAGGCCTTTGCCCCGGATGATGGCGTGACCAGCGTGTTTCGTCCGCTGTCTTGTTTCCCGGACCGCTACATTGAAATGCTGCAGCAGCAGCGCATGAACGTGCTGGACGACGCCGGCGGCGACAACTCCGGCAATGCGGACTAACCCCGCAGAGGTGTCAGCGCATCATAGTGTGTGTGTGTGTGCGTCTGTGTCGACTCCAGGCGAAGAGACCGACAAGAGGGGGAAAAAAGAAAAGATGAATAAAAGCCAAAAAAAAAATTTAGGAACAGAGTGAAGTCAAAAATATTTTTTAAACAAAAGGGGAGTTGACCATGACACGGCAGCGAAATACTCTACGAGTAGGGGGGTGAAATACACGGAATGGAAGTCAACTTGCCCATTGATACGTTTAGATATATGTATATATATATACACGCACACATATATATATATATATATACATACATGTCGAGGTAAGAACGTTGGTGAGCTCTCACGTGTTTGCTGCGTCCACGCATTACCTTAACTGATGTGTGTGTTTTTTCTTATTGTATTTTAATTTCATGGACGACAGCTGTGAAGCACCTCTCAACCATCTTTCTTGTCTTCGTCGGTGTACGCTGTCGTTTTCCTTGACTGCACCTGGTGACAGGAGGCGGTGGGGGCGTAGTAAAGTGAGAAGAAGGGGGGGGGAAGGAGGGAGCAAGCGGAGTAAAGCATTAATAAATGTGGGGAGGAGAAGGGGGAGCAGTCGCCACCCTTCAGCTTGCGCATGCAGCAACTTAAACCGCTAAGTGCATATTTACATGCATGCACTATATATATGTGTGTGTGTGCGTGGGTGGGTGGGTGGGTGCCCCCTTCTTTCTTATGTCTCATTCATCTCTGTATGTGCAAGTAGGTAGACGAATACGCCGCCGTGATAGATTAGAGGCAGTTCGTATGTCGACGATGATTTTGGGGTGGGTGGGGGGGAGCGGGGGTGGCCAACGTGCCCTCGCACACGCGCGCAAAGGAACCGCGTTGCTGTGGGTCGTGAAATGTAAATGTGTACATGCTTATTGGTGCGCCAGCTATTGTTGCTGTTATTGCTTTGTTTTTTTTTTAAATTATGTTTGCGAGTGAATACTGAACTTTAGCTATTTATGTTTCTGTTACTGTGTTTGCTGTGTGTTTCTAATTTTTGTATTGCGCCTCTTCTCACTGAGTGGGTGTGGTGTGTCTCGCTTGGTTTGCTTCCACCTCCGTTATCGCCCGCACGCACGCACGCACACCTTTCCCTTCATTCCTCCTCTCTCTCTCTTTCTCTGCGAATCATGGGAAGGCGGAGGGGCGTCTTCCGCGCCCGCCCGCGTGGGCTTCACCGTGCCCGTTGCGCATATATATGTTTCTTTTTTTTCAGCAGCAGCAGCAGCGGGGCGCGTCCGTGTGCAAATGCGGCGATTTTTTTCTTGTTTTTACCCATCCTGCCTGTTTGTGTGTGCGGTGCCTTGCGTGTCTGCCTCTGCCTGCCGGGGGAGGGTGTTGTTGAGAGTGCAAATGGCTTATCCCTCCCTTTCCCCCCCCCCTCTCCTCTCCTTTTTTCTTCTTCCCTCCGTCCGCCTCTCACGCGTGTGCCGCCGCCGTTTCCGCGTGCGTGCGTGCGTGTGTCTGTCGGTGCTTGCGCGGCGCCGGGGGAGGGGAGGGGCGCTAGGAGGCGAAAGCCCAGAGAAGAGAGTAGGGAAAATAGAGAGAAGGCGAGAGCGAGCGGGGATATGCCTGGCGCCGTGCCCACGGCAACGGATTTTGTTCAGGACTATGCGGCCAAGCGGGCGGCGCAGATGGAGCGTGCTAGGCGGATTCGTGAGGAGCGGCAGCAGTTTCAGCAGTCGCAGCAGTCGCAGCAGCAGTCGCTCTCCTACAGCGCAAACAGCGCGGACAACATGAGCGGCAGTCTAGTGGCAACCCCGCCGATTCTTCCCCCGGCGGCACGTAGCCGCCGCATTGCAAATGTGGTGGAAGAGGATTTCAAGCGCGCCACGAAGGCCGGCATCATCACCCCGGACCAGGCGCGTCAGCTGTGGGCGATGCTCTCAGACCAGCTCGTGCAGGTTGACAGCCCTGGGCCCAGCGCGCCGGCGGGGAGTAGCTACAACGCCCACATTCCGACACCCACGACGCAGGAGGCGCCGGCGCGGAAGCCGGCAAGCTTCGGCAACAGCATCTCGCTCGACTCCCTGCGTGCCTCCATCGCCCAGTTTAAGGCGAAGCAAAGGCAGCAGCAGCAGCAGCAGCGGCAGGACGTCGTCCAGCCGCAGGAGTTAGTGGGGAGGGCGGGTGGGGGCGGTGGCAGCAACGCTAATGAGGCGTACGAGCTGGCGACCCGCCTCTTTGCGCCCCCGCCGGCTGGGGTAATTGCGGGTACAGCCGGGGCAGCCATGCCACGCCCCGCCCGCAGGGAAATTCGCGCCGGAAGCAACGAAGCTGCAACCCGGCAAATGGAACCGGCAGAGGAGCCGGCGGGCGGTGATGAGATGAATGACTGGGGGCTGCGACGAAGCCCACTGGCACGGAAGGCAAAGCGTGATAAGCAGCATTCGCAACCAAAGAAGCCGGCGTGGAACTTTGATGTCGAGCTGGGGCACAACGACAGGGAGGCGGAGGCGGAGGCGGTGGCGATACCACACATGAAGCGCCCACTCTCCCGGCAGCAGCACCAGCAACGGCGTGGCTCAGAGGGGGGCGGGGGCGCGCAGCAGCAGCAGCGCATGAACCCGCCCATGCAGTTTGACGAGATGCCTGTTGGGAGTGTGGCGTCCGCAACGGCGGTGGAGGCGTCCCAGCGACCGCGACAGCCGCAGCCGGTTGTTGCCAAGACGGTCATGAGCAAGAAGAAGGTGAGCAACGCCGCCGTGCAGCCCTCCCCACGCGCCGCCGTTGCCTTTGACGAAGTCGCCGTGGGTGCGAGTGGCGCTGGTGGTGGCGGTGGGAAGGGCATCGGCGACGCGGTGGCGTCGCAGCCGGCGGAAAAGGAATCGTTGCTGTCCTGTGGCTTGTGCGGCCGCAGCTTCCGCGCGTCCATCCTCGCTCGGCACGAGGCTGTCTGTGCAAAGATGCAGAAGAAGCGGCGCGTCTTTGACATGAAGGAGCAACGACTAGAGGGCCTTGAGGGCATTCGCGAGGTGGCTGCAACGAGCGCCAGTGCCTCGCTGCGGAGCGGGAAGCGGCAGCCGGCGGGGGCGGGGGCGGCTGTTGCCAACCCCAACCCAAGCAAGCTGCCCAAGTGGAAGATACAGCACGAACAGTTTCAGGCCACCATGCGTGCCATGCGGCAAATGAACGCGGAGGCGGGCGGCGGCGGCGGCGGCGGCAAGGGCAACAACCTTGGTGGCGGCAAACATGGAAACCCGCTGCCACCACCGCCACTGCCACTGCCTGAGGAGTACGACGACCGCGTGCCGTGTCCTCACTGTGGCAGGAAGTTTGCCGAGCTCACGGCGCAGCGGCACATCCCGAAGTGCATGACGACCATTGCGAGACCAAAGGGACTCCGTCCGACGCGTCGGTGATGCGGCGGGCCCCGTCTATCTACTTCGCCACGCATACGCGTCTGCCGATGTCTGTCCTCTTCCCCCCCCGCCCCTCCCCACGCGCGCGTTAGATCCCCTTTCTGATCGCTGCCTTTTGCTGCAGGAGGTGGGGGGTGCGAGGGCGTTGCGGTCGGTGGTGGTGCCTCCATCCACACACACCTGCGCACAGTTTCTCGTCGCTTCCTGGTTCCCCCTCCTCCTCCTCCTCCTCATCCTCCCAGCCCTTCTTCAATGCGGAGTTGCCGCGTCATTTTTCACGTCGTTCCTGCGTGGGACCGAAAGTGATGGAGAGGGAAAGACCAATAATAATCGTAAGTAGAATTTTTTTAAAAAGAAAAAGAGGATGAGGTCGGTGATGGTGCCGCGAGGGGAGGGGGGTGGTGTAGAAGGAGGCAGCAGTCACTGAAGTTATCTTTTCCTGTCGCTCGTGCTACTTTTTTCTTGTGTGTGTGTGTGTGTGTGTTGTTTTCATTTGTGTTTTTTATCCTGCTTTTTGGTGGTGGTGATGCGGCGCTGAAGTGTAGGCGATGTGCCCCGCCCACCCCCGTGATGGCAGGCATTATACTGCAGTACATTTATACACATGGACCGTAACCACATATAGAGTGAGAAAAAAGGAAAGAGTGAAGCAGAGAGTGAGAGATAGATAGAGAGAGAGAGCAGGCTGGAGGAGTTGGGACGCTGTTAGAGAATGAGTCGCTGAAGTGGGAGTGAAATGCTATTTATCTGCCTCACCGTGTCAGCTGGCAACACGGCGCCCAACGGTTTGTGCCAGTGGCAAAAAGGGATGCGTGGGAGGGGAACGTAGAGAGGCGGGGGGCACTCCCCCTGCGCGTTTGAAATGTTCCGTGAATTTTTTGGTTCATATCTGTTTGTTTGTTTTTGTTTTTCTTGTTTTCTTTTTGTTGTGTGTGTGTGTGTGTGTGTGGGTTTTACTGTTGCGTGGCTGTTTCCCTTGGGGGCTGGACGAGGAGGCAGGCGAGGCGGGTTCCAGTCACTCCATGTTCGCCTTCACCCCGTGAACGGGTTTTTTGGCGGGCGGGCCGTGGAGGCTTCCCGTCCACGCAGAGTGCATACTGACCACAGAGATATATCTACATGCACACGCAACGAACGGTGGAGGGGAGAGAGTAAACGTCACTGTTGAATGCGTGGAGGGGGGTGAAAGTCATCCTCGTCGAAGTGTTTCATATTGCTCACTCTAATAAATATTATATATGTATATAATTACGTGTACCAGCAAGGCATACCACCACGTGGACTTTTTTTTTTTTAATTTACCTGCCCGCCTGTTTGTCGTCAGCTTACAATATGCCTAAACTTATGTGTGTGTATCTTGCTTCTGCGCGTGCATCCGTGCCGGTGTGGTGCATCGGAGCAGAATGGCAAGATTGAGAAGGGAGGGAGGAGCCTCTGATATAAAAACAACAAAGGAAAAAAAAATTCTTTGTGTGGGACGTGCATGTTTCCTTTCATGCCTTACAGTGTGTATGTATGCCTCCCGCTCGCTCGCCCGCTTCGCGCAGGTGATGTGTTTCTGCCCCTCCCCGCCGCTGCTGATATTTGCATGTTTTTTTTTTGTTTCTCTCCGCCTCCTTTCTCCGCCGCACGGAACCAATTCCCCAGTTGCACGCGCGTTGCCTGCGCAGCTGAAGCGAGGGAGCGGCGTTGATTCCTGCTCGGGGGGGCGCTGCTGGTTTGGGACGCGTATTTCCTTTTGCGTTTGTCTCTCGTCCCCGCCCCCATTGATGCTGCTGCGACGCACAGCCACGGCGCTGCGCTACCGCACGGCATGGCGAGAGCTGCTCCACCCGCTGCCGGTGAAGGCGCGCAGGGCGGAGTGGCTGAAGCGCGACGCGGTCGAGCAGAACGAGGCGCTGCTGCGCCGGCCGTACTACACCCTCAAGTCCTACGCGCTGCCGCCGGTGGTGGGCCGGCAGCCCCCCGCAGCCGCAGCCGCAGCCGCCGCCTCCTCCGCCGGCGTCGAGGATGCGCTGCGGCAGCCCCGCCGCGCCACCTCGCCGGAGCGGCTCCAGGAACTGCGCGAGCAGCTGCAGTTCCCCGGCGCCGTTGGGCCTCAGCTGCAAGCCGTGTCCTCAGTGGGGCGACCGACGGAGAGCTACACGGAGGCGTACGGGGCGCGGCTGCGGCCACGCTACCCAGAGAGCTGGGACACCGTGCCGCCGCATCAACCCTCACGAGGCATGCTGTGAGAGGTAACACGGCAACTGTTTCTGCCTGCTAGCAAAAAAAAAAAGGTATGTTTCCCACGTGTGGTTATGTGTGTGTGGTTATGTGCCTGTGTGCCTGTGTGTGTGTGTGACACTTGACAGTGTTGGCTCTCCCACGTCTGTAGTGCTTCTGCCGCTTTCTCCGCACTTTTTGCGTCCCCCCCTCCCCCCGGTGCTCTGCACTGCTGGGCCGCAGCAAGACCTGCAGTGTGTGTGTGTGTGTTTACGGTCGCAGAGACGAAGAGGCAGCTGCTCGGCGACGCATCAAAAGTGGTAGCGGGGAGGTGCGTACGCTGCGGGTTTTGCTCTACCGGGTGTATCGCTGCCCAAAAAAAAAAAAAAAAAACATGTTGCTCTCCCTCCGCGACGTCATGGCGCGCCCCGCCGACGCCGAGGCGATGGAGTTGCTCAAGGACGAGTACAAGAAGTGGTGCGTCGGGCGCCTGGACGACGACGGGGAGGAGAGCGGGGACGAGGAGGACCGCAACAACAACGACGACGAAGTCAACCCGCAACACGGGCTGCCAAACGTGTCGGGCGCCTTCAACGTGCGGGCGCTGGCTCGGGTGGAGTTCCCCCGCACGTGGGTGGTGCCGCTGGGGACGATACCAGCGGCCTGCTACACAAACGCGGCGGTGAACGGGGGGACGGACATGTCGCTGCTGGTGGATTACAGTCGCACCCGTGGGGTGGTGCGGGTGCGCAGCGAGCTGCTGAAGCCGACGGGCGATGGGGGTTTGCCGCAGAAGGTGCTGGCCGTGTGGCCGAAGAGGCGGCCACGGTCGACGCAGCAGGAGGGGCAGCAGCAGGAGGAGGAGGAGGAGGAGCAGGCGGTGCTTTACTGGCCGGCGTTTGTGACGCGCGTCGTGGGCGTCTTTGCGGACCCGTCGCTGGACGGCTCCCCCGCCAGCCACGCCTGGCTTCAGGCGCACGAGCGCTTTGACGACATCCTCGCCGCCGCGCTGCGCTCGCCGATGCGGGTGTGCGTGGACGTCGCGTTCTGCATCGACGAGGTCAGCGCGGCGCGGCGGCTCACCATCGCGCCGGCGGTGCGGTACCCCGTCGGCGCCGCCACAACGCCCGACCCCGAGATCGCCCGGGTCTCGCAGCGGGCCGCCAGCGAGGCCGACTGCCCGCTGCTCGTGCCGGCGGCGGTGCCGGAGGTGGTGTCGATCCGCAACTACTCCTACACCGCCGTCGCGGGAAAAGGACGGCGCCCGCGCAGCCCCTCGTACACCTCCGCGGCAGCCACGCCTTCCGCCGGGGCGACGCCGGCGGGAGATGCGGCATCGCGGCGTGGAAGCGGCGGTGCTGGTGTCGCCGCTGCCGCCGTCGGGTTAGCAACCAAGGCCAAACTCAACCGCAACACGCTTTCGCACAGCCCTATAGCGCTGCTGGATATGTTGGCAGGGCCTGTTTGTCAGACGCAGCAGTTTGTGTTTCTGCGGCCGACGGCGCAGCTTGCAGTGGCGGTGCAGCGTGCGGCCGTGGAGGAACTCTGTGCCCTTTGGCACAGACTGCGATGCGCACTGTTTGAGCCCCTTTGTGCCGAAGAAAGTCTGCTGCCGTCACTGCGAGCCGCAGAAATTGGGCTGCCGTCGTTGCGTGCCGAGTCGGTGAGGGAGGCCGCGGAGCCGCCCTTGCAGCTGCCGGACCCCGACACCTACGTGAGCCCGTACGTGCAGGCGGACCGTACGAAGACGGAGGAGGAGGTGCGCCCACCGCCGTCTGCGAATCCACCCCACGCGTTGACCTTCGCAGAGCTGCAGTGCTGCCTTCCCACCCTGCAGGGCCGCAGCGGCGGCGTCACCCGCGAGGCGGCGGTGCAACGGCGGCGGCGGCAGCAGCAGCGGGCGCACGCGCCCACCGCCTTCGAGGCTGCCGGCGGTGCGGCCAGAAGCCAAATGTTTGCGGGGGCGCGGTCGCCCTCGCAGGGCGAGCTGCCGTCGGAGGACGGCACAGACGCGGGCGCCGTCGGCGGTACCGCAGGCATGCCCAAGAGCGTGCGCCGCGCCAACGCCAGCGGCCTCGCCGTCGCGCCGGGAGACAGTAGTTTGCGGCGCTGCAACAGCCTCTCTCCGCCGTCGGGGGTGGGGGCGCTGGTGATGTCGCCCAGCCCTGACGCGCGGCGCGGGCGGCAGGCCAGCGTGCAGGCGACGCCGGAGAGGAGGGAGACGGCCGCGGCCTGCCCCGTGCGGTGGGCTGTGGGGACGAAGAGCGAGGGCAGCGACGGCAATGCCGCCACTGTTAACGAGAACGATGCGGGTGTGGGGGCGGCCGTGGACAGCAGACGCCGCACTGCGCAGGTGGCGGGCGAAGTCTCCGCGCCCAGCTGGCGGAGTCCCACGTGCGACGTCAACAGCGAGGAGAGTTCACCGCAGTCGCCGCTACGGTGGCACGCCTCCCGGCAGGGTGGCGTCAGCAACAGGGCAAAGCAGGCAGGAGCACTGCGGGCTCCCTCGCCGCATGCAGGGGAGGCATCGCCGCTGCGGGACTTGGAAGTAAATGCTGGGGCCCTCGCGGTTTGCGCCCCTGCGTCTCCACCTGATGCAGCGGACTCCGCTCAGCCAGACAACGGCGCAGCAGCTGGCGCGGCGAACCACGAGGAACCGATCGGACGCCATGCGCAGAAGGAAGCGGAAAACGCGAGGAGACAGCCGTCGCCCGCGCCGCATCTGCGGCACTTGATTGAACCCGCGTGCGACGACGCGGCTTCCATCGCGGTGCCTCAGGCGTCTCTTCTCTCGCGTGCGGCGCGGCTTCCCCGCGGTGGCACCGGACACGTAGCCAACGGCAGCCGCGGGCATTCCGCGCCACTTCCGCGCAGCTGCGCGCCGCGTCGTTCTCGGTTCTCCACCGCCGGCACCGCCGGAAGTTGCCGCTACGCCATGACCGCGTGGCGCGACCCGTCCGGGGTGGAGATCGACGTGGATGACGCCCGCCTCCTCCCACCCGCCGTGGCACGCGCGGCGCGGGCCAACTTGGGACCCCGACCCCGCCCCAAGCTGCGGTTTACGTGGAGCTGCCCCATGTGCGGCGAGCAGGGCACGAGGATGCCTGAAGACCCGCGTTAAAACCAGGTTGAAAGCAGCGGCAGCAAGTGGTAGTGGTGGCGGTGGCGGCGAAGCGACGCTGAACGCAACTTGCGGAGGTCTTTTTTCCTGCATGCATGTGCGTGTATGTGTATGTGTGCTTTTTTGTACCGTTTTCCCCCCCCCCCTTCTCTCCGTAGTGTCCTGCGCGCCCATGGTTTTCCACCCAGGCCGCTCAGAGATAGCGGGGAAAAGGGAGAGAGAGAGAAAGAGAGAGAACATCTCTGGCCGGTGGTGGGGACGGCGCGTGTGTGTGGCTTCTCACCACCCCTGCCTCGTGTGATGTTTGCGCCTTGGAGGCACTTTTTCCCTCTCTGTAACCTAACGAAACATGCATGCATCTCCCTCACTCCTCCCACGCGCACTCCCTCCCCGCTTGTCTGTCCGTCTGTCTGTCTGCCGTTGGGGCAGCGACGCCGCCTGCCACGAACGCCGTGTGCCTCTCAGGACGGCAGCGTGTACGTCTTTTTTATTTATTTATTTCTTGTTTTTGCCCGCCGGGGAGCAGAAAACAAAAAAAAGGGTAAGGAAGCGTAGGAAGCGGAGCTCTCTCTCTCTCTCTCTCTCTCTTTCTCTTTCTCTCTCGAGCATTCGAAGAGAAAAACGGGGGTGAGGAAAGGAAGGGTGTGGTGAGGGGGAACGGAGAAACGTAGCAGCAGACGTAGAAGCAGCGGCACCGTTATTTTCTATTTATTTTATTTTATTGTTTGCGTCTGTGGGTGCGGGTGGTGACTGCGGCGGATGTACCGTCGGGTGTCGTTGCGTGCCACGGGTGGGATGCTCGCGGCGGGGGCGGGCGGCGCCGGCTACGCGCAGCGGCGCGGCTTCCGCAAGGAGTTGTTTGAGGGGCCGCTCGACATCAAACCCGGCGAGCGCGCGGCGCGCAAGGGGCCCCCGGTGTCCCACAGCCTGCCGGTGTACAAAACCGCCCACAAACTCAACAATAGTGTCCGCTGGAAGAACGCGAACCTCATCGCCAACGTGGCGGGCGGGAAGGACTACCGCCTGCGTGAGACCCAGGGCGAGGGCACCTTTGACGAGTCCGGCATGTACCGTGACTGGCTCTACGGCGACGAGCGGCGGTACGCCAACTACATCGGCGTCGCCCTCGCCTGCCTGAGCATTGGGCTGTTTCTGTACACGATGCGGGTGATGAGCGCGGAGACGTGGGACATCCCCGCCCCGGTGCTGGCGTCGCAGCGCAAGAAGGTCGCCGCGGCAGCCGCAAAGGCAGAGGCAGAGGCAGGCGTCACCGCCGCGGCAGCCGGGGGCGAAACGGGGAAGGAAGGTGGTAGCGGCAACGAGGCGGCCCAGCTGCCGGACGCACTCGCCATGCTGAAGAAGCCCGCGATTGTCTCCAAGGTGGCGTAGCTGGGCGCATAGCACCCACGCATACACACACACACCCTGCCCTCACGGTGAATGCGTGCGGAAAGGAAGGGAAATGGAAAGGTGGAGGCCGTGTTGTATTGTGTTTTGTTTTTGTTTTTTGCTTTTCTGCTGCCTTTGTATGCGTTTGTTTTTCGTCTTCATTTTTGTTTGTTTCGTTTTGTTTCCCGGTTGTTCGGTCTGTGGCTGCGAATGTGTGTGTGTGTGTGTGTAGGCCAACGCCCCGCACGACGCCGGGAAGACATCTGTCTGCGCGGCAAATTCGACCTGGCTTGTATGTGTGTGTGTGTGAGAGAGAGAGAGTGAGGGACAAGGAGTGAGAGCGTCTGGCACGCATGCAATGAGAGGAATACGCATATGTGGGTGGAATCGTGTGCATGCATCTTCTTTTTTTTCTTTACCTTGCCTCACCTCCGCTTGCCTCCAACTGTGTCTTTTTGCCTCTTTTTTTTGTTTCTGCTTTTGCCCTGGCCGCTGCTTTGCCGGGGGAGTGAGGAAAAAGCGAAGGAGGGGCAAGAGCGCTGCAGAGGCGAGGAGTT
This sequence comes from Trypanosoma conorhini, assembly GCF_003719485.1. NCBI lineage: Eukaryota > Euglenozoa > Kinetoplastea > Trypanosomatida > Trypanosomatidae > Trypanosoma > Trypanosoma conorhini. The sequence goes on along the minus strand of NW_021704147.1, from coordinate 36,175 downwards.
CCTCACACACGCTTGTATTAGGGAGGAGAGGCCCCAGACACACACGCACGGGGTGGCGCAGCGCAGGGGAGGGAGGCAGGGCGTAGCAGGCAGGCAGACAAAACCGGCGGGGCGGGGCGGGGCCCACACATGACGACACGCGCGGCCCCACCGCAGGCGGCCGTGCCGCGGCACCCGCCGGCGAACACGGACCTGATCTACCACCAGACCATCATCCCCACGCAGAAGATCACGCACTGCGCCGTCGGCAGCTTCACCCTCCCCGGCGCCACCGACTTTGCGGTGGTGCGGCACGACACGCTCGAGCTGTGGACGCTGCACGTGGACCGCAACGCGGCGGAGTGCGTCCACAGCACGCGGCTTTTCGCGAATGTGTACCAAGTCGCCGCGGTGCCGACCTCCACCACCGCCGCCGCCGCCGGCCGCGGCTCTGCGGGGATCCTCGACGCGGCCTCCACCGAGACGGCGGCGATGCACCGCCTCGCCGTGACATCGGAGACGGGCTGCCTGGTGCTGCTCCGCTACGACCTCGACGAGCCACCGGTGCCGGCCCGCCTCGCGCAGGATCCGACGAGCGGCAGCCAACACCCCAACGACGTCGACAACGACGACGATGACGACGACGCGGAGGGCCTGCGCGGCGCCGCGGCGCCCACGTCGCTGCGGGGGAGGTTTGTCCGCGTCAGCGAGGTGGCGCTGGGCCGGAGCGGGGCGCGGGTGACGGTGCCGGGGGCGCGCCTGGCGGTGGACCCGCTGGGCCGCGCCGTCTTCGCGGCGGCGCTGATGCGGCTGAAGGTACTCGTCCCGCTGCGCAAGCACGAGGGGTACGACGCCCTCCGGCGCGGCGGCGCGCTGCACGACGACGGCGAGGATGAGCTGCTGGCGCCGTCGTCGTCGGCGCTGCGTGGCGCGGCCGCGGGGCCGGAGGGCGCCGTGGCGCCAAAAAAGCGACGGCCCGCGGTGCGGGACGTCTTGTCCTTCGGCTCCCCCGTCGAGGCGCACCGGCAGACGATCATCTTTGCCCTCTGCGCCCTGGAGGGGGCGACGGAGAACGCCACGTTTGCGACGCTGGAGCAGGAGATACACGAGGCGCAGTCGGCCGTGGGGGAGGCGGCCGCCGCGCCCAGCGTGGGGGCGGGGCAGGCCTTTTTGCGCGTGAACCCCGGCGCGAAGCTGCCGTCGCAGGGAGGAGGGGGCGGCGTCAGCCGGCGCTCGAAGCAGCTGGTGGTGTACGCCTTCGTGGCGGGCCTGCAGCAGGTGCAGCGGACCCACCTCGTCTCCGTTCCGGCGACGGCGCACCGCCTCATTGCGGTGCCCGCCTCCCCCGCTGGCCCCGGCGGCGTCATCGTCTGCACCGACGCGGAGCTCGTCTGGTACGACCTCCTCCCCCAGCTGCACGGCGACGGCGTCCTCGGCAGCAGCAGCCTCTCCGACCCCAACCTGCCGCTGCCGCCCGCGGGCCTCTCCGCCGTCTCGCTGTTCAAGACGGCCGCCCCGTTTCCCCGGCGCAACGACTTCCGTGAGCAGCTGTACGACCCCATGATTATTGCGCACGCCATGACGTGCGTGCGCAACGACTTCTTTATGCTGCTGCAGGACGACCAGGGCGACGTGTTCCGCGTCAGCCTCACCGTGATGGACGTGCAGCGCGCCTACGACGCGCTACGAATGCGGCAGCAGCAGCAACGCATGGGCGCCGCAGCGGCCGCGGTGCCGCCCGTCACCGTGCCCTCGCCGCTGACGGTCTCCTACTTCGACACGCTGCCGCCGACGACGGCCATGGCGCTCTTTCGCCGCGGCTTCGTGTTCGCCGCGAGTGAGTCGGCCCCCACGCATGGGCTGTACAAAATCGTCAAGGACGGCTACCGCACCGACGCGGAGTACATTTTGACTAGGATGCGGATGGTGGATCAGCGGCACGGCCGCCCCGACGACGGGTACGAGGAGGACGCAAAAGGCGGTGCCCCGCAGCCGCCGCAGCCGCCGCCGTCGCCGTCGTCGTCTGTGGCCGCTGCCGCGGAAGCAGGGGAGGACGGCACGGGCGCGTCTGGGGGAATGGCGCTGATGCCGCCGCCGCCGCCGCTGGCCAAAGGGCCCGCCGTTCTGCTCCCCCCGCCCTCCTCGCTCCAGAGAACGCAGCAGTTACAGCAGCCAAAGGGCCGCGTGGTCCCACTTTTCATCCCTCACCCCTCGCTGCGGCACATGGTGCTGCTCGAAACCTACCCGAGCACGCCCGCGATAACCTCCCTCGTCGTGACGATTCCGCAGCAGACGCAGGACGCGGAAGTTAATCAAGAGCGGCAACCCCACCACCTGCATCAGAAGCAGCAGCAGCCGCACGTGCAGATCGACGCGTTGGTGGGCCGCGGCTCCGACAGTGTGTTGCTGCACGCGCGGTACGGGTATGCGGCGAGGCTGGAAAGCTCCTTCACCTTGCCGGCGGTGTTCTCCCACCTGACCCCGTTGACCTCTGCCACGGCGATGCAGCAGCGGTGGCGCGAAGCCCAGCTGGAGGCGAAGAAGCGCTCGGGCGGAGGGAGCTACCGCCACGCAGCAAAGACACCCTCCCGCCTCCCAGGCAATCTCCTCTGGGATGATAAGCTACTGCTCTCGACGCGGCAAGGCACCACCGTACTTTCGCTCGCGCTCACGGGGCAGGTGGAGCCCGACACACTCTCGGGGTTTGTGACCTCCGAGCACACCATTGCGGCGGGAACTCTACACTGCGGCGTGGGCTACGTGCAAATCACGCCGAGCTGCATCGTCGTGCTCCCTCAGCGTGTGGAGCAGCAGCAGCAGCAGGGCGCCACGGTGTCCACCACGCCCGTGGCTGAGAGTGTCACGTGGATGCATCCACACGGCAAGCGCATCCTCGCTGCCGCCGTCGCCGGGAATACGATGGTGGTCTCCTTCGCCCAGGGCGGCGGCATCGCCAGCTTTGACATGGGAATGCGGGGGACGCGGCTGCAGCAGCTGGAGGCCATCCCGTCCTTCCCGCACACCCCCGCGATCTCCCTCCTGCGGGACCCGGACGCCGAGTCAAGGCACTTCACCGCGTCCATGCACGCCTCCGCGGCGGCGTTGGCGGCCATTGCCACCGCAAGCCACGAGGTCTACATTGTGAATCCCAAACGGCTGCGGGAACCGTTGGAAACCATTCGCTGCACCAGCGACGACGTGAGCGGCGGCGCCCCACCGGCGATTGTCTCTGTGCTGTTAACGTACCTTGGAAGGACAAGCGGGGTGCGGCGCCTCTTTTGTTTTATTGGCCACATGGACGGCACAGTGACCCGCTGCGAGCTGGACACGGCGACGTACAAGGCGATGGACCGGGCAGTCCTGACGTGCGGCAGCGCACCCTGCCAGATGATCGCCGGCGACGGGGAGCGGGCGTGCTACGTGCTCTGTGGGGAGTTCAACTGGCGCTGCGACGTGCGGGACGGGCTGCCCAAGACCGTCCCCTGGCGCTTCCCCGCGCCGCAGGTGATGTACGCCTCCTTCCGGCGACCGCCGATCGCGAGGGCGGCGGCCACGACGGAGGTGGAGGTGTCAACTGGGGCGCGGGAGGAGTTGGTGCTGGGGGTCGCCGGCAACACGCTCTCCCTGTTCGCCGCGCAGCAGAGTGGCGGGACCAGCACGGCAGAGACCTCGCTGGAGTACAGCTTTGGCCACACCCAACTCTCCGTGGCGGGGCGGCGACTGCTGCAGCACCCCACGCGGGCGGAGTACTTGATTGTGATTGGCACGGAGCACCGTGGGTACGGCGTCGCCGCGCTGCGACGGGCGGCAGCGGCGGCGGCGGCGGCGGTGGCTGAACAGCAGCGCCGTCGCCAAGGCAACACGACGGAGGCTGGTGAGGGCAGTGCGACGAAGGACGAGAATGCGGCGGGTGCAAAAAACACGAGTGGGGGTGGAATTCCGCTGGACAAACCGCAGCGGTCGTTGAACCACGCCGACCACTACGTCAGCACGCTGCAGCTGTACAACAAGCGCACGGATCGACTCGACCCGCCCTTGTACTTTCAAGAGCGCGAGGCGGTGCTCTCCGCCGCGGTTGGGAGTTTTGTAAAGGACTTCGGGAAGGAGCCGGTGGTGGTGGCGGGCTGCGCCGAGCAGTACACGCACGGAAGTGGCTGTGGTGTTGGCCCCGCCTGGACGCAGGGCCGTCTTCGGGCGTTTCGCTTTGTCGTGAGCCAAAGCAGTATGCCAGGCGGCGGTGGTGCAACGCCGGTGCTGCGACTCGAGCAGCTGCACGACACACCCATCACCGCGGCAGAAACCGGCGGTGAGGGCGGCGCTGGCGGCGTCGCCGCCTCGTATCGGACGACGCCGCTCATGGACTACCCCTCGGCGCTGCACATTTGCCCAGAGGTGGGGCTGCTGTTTGTGGGGCTGGGGCCCGAGAATGGACTGCAGGTGTACGCGTGGGGGCAGCGGCGCTTCCTGCGCAAGCGGCGGCTTCCGAACGTGCCGAGCCGAATCACGGCAATTGAGACCGTGTTCGTGTCTCCGCCCGGTGCGGCGTCCTCCACCGCGGCGGCGTCAAACGCCGCACCGGACCTCTTCCGCTGCGGCCCCAACAGCGGCAGTCTTGCGCGCGACAAGCGTCTGCTCATCGTCTGCGGCACTCTCGACCAGTCTGTCTTCATTGCGACGGTGCAGCCGGGCAGCGGCACGGCGGGATCCATGTCGTTCCTGATGCTTGTCGCCCGCGACGCGGTCCCGCGCAGCGTGACGAGCATCGTGTGCGTCGACGAGCGCACCGTCGCCGTGGCAGACCGCTTCGGCAGCGTCGCCTTCCTGCGGCTTCCACGCGACGCGCGACTGGGATTCGCGGAGCCGCTGCACCACATGAGCGACGCCGAGCTGATGGAGGTGGAGCGCTACGCGGCGCACGAGCAGGTGCTGCAGGAGATCGCCGTGCACCACACCGGCCAGCTCGTCACGGCGCTGCGCGTGCACGACTACGACCCCAGCGGCGGCGCGGACCCCTCGCTGGCGCTGCGCATCCTCTTCTACGCCACCGCCCTCGGCTCGGTGGGGGCCTACACGCCGTTTGTGCGGGAGGAGGACGCCGCCCTGGCGGCGCATTTGCAGCCCCTCATCGCCGCCCACATTCGCTGCCCGCTGCAGGACGGCAGCGGCTGCCCCCCGTACAACGCCGCTGGCCGCCTCACCGCCTCCGCCGCGGCGGCCGTGTCGCCGTCGCCGGTCCACAACGTCGTGGAGGGCGACCTCGCGCAGCTCCTGCTGCACGCCTCCACCTCGCTTTTCTCGACGGAGGCGAAGACCGACGTGGAGGCGGAGCTCGCGCGGCGGGAGCGGGCCGAGGCGGCGCAGCGGAACGTACTCGGCCTGCCGCCCCGCTCCTGGCCGGCGCTGGCGGAGCTGGTCGCAAAGCACCGCGCCCTCGTCACGCTTCCGCCGTAGACCGTTCCCGGCCCCGCCGCCCGCGCCCCGGTCAGTGCGCCCGTTTGAACCACTCTAACCAAAGGCGCGAAAGGAGGAGAAGAGGAACACGCAAACAGGAAAAGAAAAAGAAAAAAAACGCATGAAGAAGTGTAAGCAACAGCCGCAACCAACAAGAAAAAAAAACGTAAACCACACGCATCGTAACGGCGCACGTACGCAGGACACGTATATTTCTATATATACATAGATAGAGAGAGAGAGAAAGCGAGAGAGACATATAAGCGGCCGGAGAAGTGTACGGTGCCACAGCTGCTGCGATTTGCCCCCTTCAATCATTTCCACGCGAATACTTCACAAACTGAGAAAGAGGGGCGGGGGGCACACGCAAACGGCGAATGCGTACCAGTTGCAAGGGCTTGCAACGTGGACTTAATTTGCATCTTTCTCATTCTGTCCCATGTGCATTTTTCTTTCTTTGCTTGTTTGTTTTTTTCTTCCTTATTTCTTTCCTGCTCTCTCTCTCTCTCTCTTTCTGCTCCGTCCGGGGCTTGGGTGGACGAAAACAGCCTGCAGGGCTTAGGAGCCAGACAGGTGCCTTCGACTTAACTCTTGTATTTGTGTGTGTGTGTGTGAGGCGTCGCAATCAAAAGGAAAACAGTAATAACAACAAGAACCAAGAAACGAAAAAGAAAAGAAAAAAAGAAAGAGGGAGGGTGGAGGTGCCGGAGAAGGAAAGCGGGCCAGAGCACAGAGGCGTTATTCGTGACTTTGTGCGTTCCGTGGGGGCGAGGCAGGTGTGCGAGTTCGCTGCTGGGAAAAGGCGTAAGCCTGACGTCCACGGGCCGGCGCTGCGTCTACATCGCTGCCGCGGCCTCTCTGCGTGTCTCTCTGTGCGTGCGGGCGCGCGGGAGTCGCGTGGTTTTGATTGAAGCTTCCTCTTTGAGACGGTTGGTGTGTCTGTGTCTGTGTCTGTGTGTAGGGGGGCAGATGCTTGCGCCGTCCGCCAACGCCCCCGCCACGCCGCTGATGCTGGCGCTCTACACCCTCTCGGTTGCACTGGTGCTGCTGTTCAGCACCCCCGTGGGCGACACCGCGGTGCGGCAGATGCTCCCACTGCAGCAGTTCCAGCGCCCGCGCTCCCCGTCGATCATGACGGAGGCGCTGGGCGGAGTGCCCGACGCGGCCGCAAGCAGCGAGCCTGGCAATTACGGGGTGGGGAAGGGCAGGAGAACCGCGCCCGGCGGCGGGCGGCATAAAAAAATGATGGAAGAGGAGAATGCGGCAGCGATAGCAGAGGCGAAGCGGTTTGTGTGGCGGCAGCGCGTCCGTGCGATGCGGCATGCGGACTACATGCGCATCGAGACGCTGCACTTTTTAAAGCTGCTATCGATGTCCATCCCGCGTCTGCGCCTCGTGTGGCGGGGCGAAGACTACTGCGCATGGGAGGGCGTCACCTGCACGGCGCTGCGCTACCCGCTAGAGACGCTTATTGACGTGCCGCACGTTCTCGCTAAGCAGCGCAAGCGCGGCAGCGGCGCCACGGCGGATGGGACGCTCACGCGAGGCACCGACGGTGCCCGCCTTTTAGGCAACGTGGAGGACGACCCCGTCGTCACACTGGTGGGGGTGCGGCTGCGGGGGATGAATCTATTCGGTGTTCTGCAGGGGCTGCGACCGGTCGGCGCCTCGAGCATCGCCTCTCCGCTGCTGTCCCCCGCGGCGGCGACCGCCATGATGAACACGGAGTACCGCCGGGCGCGGCGCGAGCGGGACAGGCGGCGGCTCGCGATTACGTCCCCGCGTGAGCCGCAGTACTGGCCGTGGGAGGCGGAGGACATGCGGCTGTACGCCGGCATGCAGAACAGCACGTGCGAGATGGTGCGGTACACCCTCCGCCGCATCCTGCGTCGCCTGGAGCTGCGCGGGGAGCGGACGAACCACCCGGATTTGCAGGGGTTTGCCCCCACCGCGGAGGAGCTCGCCCCCGCACGGGAGGCGGCCGGCGGGAGCTCTTCGCCTCCGCACCAAACAGCCTCGCCGACGACGGCGGCGTCGGCCCCCTCAGCGTCGTCGCCAGCGAGGTCTCAGTTAGTGGTGGCGGGCGCCAGCGACGTCGCACGGATGCTCCACGACACGCTCCTGCCGCAGCTGACCCGCCAGGACATCGCACAGACGGTGTTTGGCGAGATTGAGCCGAGGTTGGTGGGGATCCAGCGCTTTGACATCTCGCACAACCCCGGCATCGTCGTGGCGGAGACGCTGCACTGGTCCTTTCCATACATGCGGACATTTGACACCTTCGGTACGACGCCGCAGGCGCGCGGTAGCAGCAGAGTGCGGCATTGAAGGCAGAGCTGCGGCGTTCTTCTTGCGGCGAAGCAGAAGGAGAGGCGGAGTGGAACATGCGCAAAAGAAAAAGAAGAAAAGAACTAACAAATAATGAGCAGAATCAGAATCACATGCATGCACAGACACGGGTATATATGTGTGTGTATGTGTGTGTGCATTTTTTGCTTGGTACGCTGCGTCTTCTTTATGTTGATGGTTCAACTAGGAATTTGAAGGAGACCCCCCCCTCCCCCCGGCGAAGGCGAGGGAGTTGTATGCCGCCTGTTTGCGTGCGGAAATACGAAGAAAAGAGAAGAAAAAAAAAGACTGGCGCGCGAAAGGCGCCTGGGCGTCACTGTTGGATAAAGACGAACACGCCATGCCTGCATTGCGTATGATGAAAGAGCGAGCTAGGGGTTATGTTGGCCTCTCGTGTTTGTTTGTGTAGTTTCCTTATTTCCTTCCTTTTCCTGCTTATTTCAGCTCCCTCTCTCTCTCACACACACACTCTGTAGGAGCAGGAGACGGGGGGAGGAGGGAGGGAGTGGGAGAAGTGAGGAGGCCATATCCACGTATTCTTTTTTTTTACTGCGCATTCTGTCGTTGTGTTTTTCGTTCTCTCTTTCTCCCTGTGCGTGTGCGTGGGAGTTGCCTCTGCTGTTCCTGGCGGGCGTGGGGGCACGTCGAGTGGTGCTGCTGCCTGCTTCTGTCTCGCCTGGCATTCCCTGCGGGTGCCGGGAGGGGCGGGGAGTGGGGGCGGGGGACACGGAAAGCATCCTTGGCGGCCGTGCATTGCAGTCCGGAAGGTGGCGACCGCCCCCTCGCACGCACGCACGCACGCGCGCAAGTCGTTATATAGTTTGTTTGCTTGTTTGTTTTGCATTTGCCTGAATGGACGGAAGATACTTTTTTGTTTTTTGTTCTTTTTTTTTCCTTCCCTCTTGCTTCGCAGTGCGTTGCTCCCCGCCCTGACCAAATAGAACAGAAGCAACCGAGGAATAAGTGGTGGGAAAAACAAAAAAGAAGTGGGCTCTGGAATTCCCTCACCGTCTCTGTGCCTGTGTGTGTGTGTGTGTGTGTGTGTGTTTGTGCTGTTATCATCCCCCCCCCCTGCTGCCCGTCTACGTGTGTATCTGTGGGTGCGTGTGGCTGCCATTCCTCCGCCACGGCTACGTTTTTGTTTTTGTTTTCACTCCCCACCCACCCCCTCACGTTCCCTCGCCAAACGCACACCTGTAGGTTTCAGCATACGCACACGCGTATTTGTGAGGAAAGCAAAAGAGGAGTATATATATATATATATAATATATAGAGAGAGGGTGGGGGAGCAGCTGCGAGCAAGCAAGCAACGGAGGGAGACGACACGCGAGGTGTAGCGATGGTGCTAAGTATGAGCAGCGGCAGCAACAACAACAACAACAACAGCAACAGCAACAACAACAAGGCAGGAAGCGGCGGCGGGGGGGCGGCGGCGGCGGCGGCGGCCATGATGGTGCCTTCCTCCTCGGCGGGGCCCGCCCGCTCACCGGAGCGGCTGGTGGCAGCGCAGAAGTGGCTGCTGCAGTGCGATGCCGTGTTGAACACGTGCGCGGTGCCCATCAGCGCGACGACCGCCGTTCAGACCCGTCGCCGCGTGGCGGGTGAGGGCGCCGCGCAAATTTTGAAGCTCTTGGGGGAGCTTCGGGCGGCGCTCGGCGACTCCGCAGAGGCGGCCTCACCCGCCGCCGCGAAATCCGTGGGTGGGGCGGAGAACAACAACAACAATAACGGTGGCGGCGGCTATCAGTTGGAGAAGGGTGCGGATGCCCTATTGGCGAGTGCGATGGCGGAGGGGCGCGGCGACGTCTTTCGCGCGGAGTGCGGGTTGGAGGTGGGGGGCGATGAACTGCGGCTCCCCGACGGCGATGCGCTGTCCACGGCGACGCCGACGGTGCCGGCGACGGCGACGGCGGAGGTGGTAAGCCGTCGCCTGCAGCCCCTGCAGCGCGCCCTCGCGAGCACGAAGGAACTGCGACAGATCCAGCAGTACTCCCAGCTCCTCGCTGCGGCGGGGAAGGGGGATGCTTTGGCGGAGGCTGTGCCGACGCTCGTGAAGGGGCTGCAGGCCGCCTTAGAGGAGAGTCTACGCATCCTTGAGCACGGCTACGCCACCTGCGCCCGCTCCACCGATGACATTACGGCCTGGGGGGAGTGGACGCAACCGCTGCTGCGGCTGCTTGGAAACACGCTGCGGGTGGCCCCGCTGGAGCGCGCGACGGAGGAGCCCCAGGAGCGCCTTCGCCGCGCCGCGTTTGACGTGAAGGAGAAGCAGCGGGAGCAGGAGGACGCCGTCACGGACGGGGACATGGTGCGCTCCGAGCACCTGTACTTTGAGGCGACCGCGTTACTGGAGGGAATGCGGCCGCTCTACGACAAACTGGAGCAGGTGATTGAGGCGTACAAGAAGGAGGCGGCGGAGGGGCCGCTGCAGCAGCTGCGGACGCAGTCCACCGAACTCACCTCCAACCTCGCCCCGGCGATGATCGCGAGGGAGGAGCATCTGAAGCGGCGCTGCACCGCCGACATAGAGCGACTGGCGGACCGGCGGGAGGCGGTGCGGTCGGCCCGCAACGCGCAGCGGGCGAGCTTCAGTGTTCAGATGGTCGAGTGGGATAAGCTGTTTCAGCTGAACCGGCAGCAGCAGGACGCGTGTCTGCAGGCCATTGAGGAGCTTGAGCAGCGCCTGCGCCAGCTCACGGAGGAGCGCACGTTTCTCGTTGAGGACCGCCTGGAGGCGATGACGCAGGAGCGGCAGCGCGAGGAGGACGCGGTGGCGTTTATGGCCTTTGCGGACAGGCAGGAGGACGTCCTGCGGAGGACGCTGCTGTACGTTGAGCAGAGCCTGCACTGCGCCCACGGCATCAGTGAGGCGGTGCGGTCGGGCTACAGGCACCTCAACCGCCACCTGCAGGACGTGGTGCTGCAAGGCGCGGAGACGCGGCTGCTGGAGGTGCGCAAGGAGCGGCTGGAGCACTTCCGCAGCCTCTACCTCACCCTGGGCGAGCTGCAGTTCAAGAAGGAGCGGCACGTGGAGGAGCTAAACAAGCGGATTGAGTACTACCACGTCCAGCAGGAGCTGGCGATGGACACGTTTAACCCCAAGGCGAGGGAGTTCAGCAAGGCGAAGAAGGACCTGCTGGAGGTGAAGGAGAAGATGGAGCAGCAGGTGCAGCTCATCTCCCAAAAGGCGGCGCAGCAGCTGGAGGACTTCAAGCCGACGGAGAAGCTGCTGCTGGCGTCGGGGGTGCAGTTCCGTCACCCTGTGGAAGACCTCGCGGAGATGAACGCGCTGCGGACGCAGAAGCTCCTCGAGTACCACTCACTCATGTCAACCATGAAGGCCGAGGGCGGCGACAGCTCCGGCGACAGCTCCGGCGACAGCAAGGATGCGAAGGGCGGCGGGGCCTGCGCCAAGCCCGCCCACCGCCTCTCCACCGCGGAGGAGCAGGCGAGGAAGTAGTAGACGACGGCGGAAAAGGTGTTGCGTGGAGGGGAAGGGGAAGGGAAAAGTGGGCGACGTTTGTAATCCGAGGCTGCAGCCGCTCCCGCTGCTGCTGCGCCATCTGCGTGCGTGTGTGCGTCTCAGCCGCCTGCTCCCCTTCCGCCCCACTCCCACGCCTCCTTTTTTTTTGTCCTCACACGCAGGCCATCTATTTACCTTGTATATATACATAAATATATATATATATACTGGACGCTCGGTGCCTACTCAAAATCATTACTTATCCATTCACAGCTGCACGCACACGCACACGCACATACATACACACATACACACGTGCGGGTATGTACAAACGGCGGGAGACGGCGCGGGCAGCGTTGCATTGCACTGCGTATAATGTTTCTCTCTGTGTGTGTGTATGTGTACGTGCTTGGTATCCCATGTATATGTTATCTATTGAGTTATATATATTTGAGAGGCTCTTGAGGTTTTTGAGGTTCAATTTTCATTATTTGCGTGGTCGTCTGCGTGTGATGTTGTGTGTTTGTTTGTTTGTTTGTTTTTTGCGTCTTTGTTGTTTAGTCCTCTTCTATTTACTTGAACCCAACTTGAATGCACATTGTACCCGATTTTGCCCCCAACCTCTTGCAGGCGCACACCGTCCCAGCCCGTCAGGCAGGGAGAGCTGGCAGGCAGGCGTGAGGCACGCAAATACGTCAGGGAGGAAGTACGTTTATTTGCTGTTCCTACCATCCCCCCTTTTTTTTCCCTTTTTGTCTTTCTCGCTCCCTCTCTCTCTCTCTGTGGGTGTGTGCCCGCCTCCGCTTCGTTGCGGCGACGGGCAGAATCGCACAGGCGCCAACGCACGTCGTTGCTTGTTACCGCTGTGTTGGGGGTGGGGGGCGGCGGGTCAACTAGTTCCGGGCAACAGCACACCGCAAGGAAAAAAGGAGAGCTCGACGCGAATCCACGCACGCACATAAACACAAGCAACTCCAATGGCGGCGGCGGCGGCGGCGATTAAGCGCCTTGCGAAGGAGAAGTTGAAGCTCGACGAGTCGCGCGTGCGCGACTTCTACACGTGCCCGCTGGAGGACATCTTTGAGTGGCACTTCACCCTGCAGGGGCCGGAGAACTCTCCGTACGAGGGGGGCCTGTACCACGGCTCCATCCGCTTCCCCCGCAACTACCCCTTTGCCCCGCCGGACATCATCTTCTTCACCGAAAGCGGCCGCTTTGAGGTGGGCACGAAGATCTGCTCCTCCATCAGCAGCTACCACCCGGAGCTGTGGAAGCCGGTGTACGACATCCAGCTAGTCCTCGTGGCGCTGCGCCTCTTCATGGCGCAGGACGAGGAGCTCGGCGTGGGGTCCCTCATGCGGCGGTACGTCGCGCCGGAGGAGAAGCGCCGGCTGGCGCGGGAGAGCCACCACTTCCGCTGCGCGGCGTGCGGGATGGCGAGTGCGTGGGAGGTGTGGAAGACGCAGATGGAGCGGCACCCGCCGGTCTCGCCGGAGGTGGGGGCGAGTTTGCCGAAGGTAACGGAGGGGCGGCGAAGCGACGCAGCGTCGGCCGGCGAGGCGGAGACCGCCGCAGCGACGACGGTGCCTGCAGGGAGTGAGGTGGGCTCGGCAGCAGCGGCCGTGGAGACGGAGCCGGGAGGCGAGGAGACGTCCACGCCGGCCATGAAATGCAACGAGGCCGCCGCAACTCCGCCGGCGCCCACGAGTGAAGCGAAGGCCACCACGCAAACAAAGGAAGAGCAGCAGCCGCAGCAGAGAAGGGACCTCGATGGAGACGTCACCACGCCACGCTATGGGGTTCCTAGCCATGCACCCGAAGCCGCAGAGCGACGAGATCGCTGGGACGGGACGGCGGCACCCGCGCTGGCCGAGCCCGCCCCGCCTGTGTACGTCCGCATTCAGGCCGGTGGCTGGGTTTTGTTGCGGGTGCAGCTGAAACACCTCGACGCCGTCATTGCCGCCTGCTCTCTCGTTTGCTCTGCGATTATGGTAAAGAAGTGGTGCTGGTCATAGTGCGTCTCTCTGCCCTGTCCACGCCCTCTGCGTGTGTGTGTGTGTGTGTGTGTGCTTAGTGAGGAGAAAAGTGGCCGAGAGCAAAGGAATACCGTGAGGAGATCCTCCTCTCCCTCGCTCGCTTTCTGGGCGTTGTTTTTTGTTCCCCTCCCCCCTAGCCACGTTTATGCATTTCTCTTGCATTACCCGCGTGCGTCGGCGCCATCCTTTTTGTGGTGGGAAGGAAGGCGGCGAGGGTGTTGTGGCGGCACGCGGCCACACGAAGAAAAGGGCAGCGAGAGGCCAACAACGTATTCCGGCTCTCACACACGCACAGAAAGAGAGAGCGCGCGAGAAGGCGAGAGGATGGGGAGGAGCGATATAGCACGCCCACACGAATGCTGTAGTGATGCGTATTTCATTTTTACTTGTTATTTGCGAAACGCCCCGTCGCGGCTCCACTGTGCGTCGGTCCTTTTTTTTTTCTCGTTTCTCCCTTTGGAGATGGACCGAATGCCTTCACGCACATGTGCTGTGGGACGGCGCCTGCACGGGGAGCGGAGGGGGAGGGGGGCTGGTAGGGAGGAAGAAGCCGAGTGCGTGCGCAGCCAGACGGTGTGTGTCTCTCTTTCCTGCCTTTTTTTCTTCCCTTCGTGTGAGGGATAGCGCACAGACACATACGCGCATAGAGAGAAGAAATTAAAGAGAGAGAGAGAGAGAGAGTGCGGCTGCGGTGCAGTAGGACGACGCGGAAGTGGCAGTGGCTGGCAGGCGGCAATGAGATCCCGCACCCCGCCGCTAACGTTTGCGGCCAACAAGAATGGCGCAGGCGGCAACGCAGGCGGTGCCCCCGCCAACACCGACGAGAAGGGCAGCACGGCGGAGGTGAACACGGCGACAAAGTCGCTCTACCTGGGCGTCGCCACGGGACGCGCCTTCCCGTACGTCGCGCAGTGGCTGCAGGGGAAGTCCAGCGAGATGCGGGACAAGGCGGGGACGCTGGCGTCGGAGTGCAACACAGAGCTCGTGCGCCAGGTGGACCAGAACCACAAAGCCATCATTGAGGGTCGCGTGGCGAGCGAGAAGGAGCGGCAGAAGATGCTCACGTTTCTTCAGGAGATTCAGTCGGTGCGGGTGCATCAGCGTGCGGCGGGGGCGGCGTGGCTCGACGCCTTTCGCGACGCCGCCGCCGAGTACAAGGCGGAGTTGTGTGAAGTGGAGGCGGAGCTACGCGCGCGGCTGCACCTCGCCGAAGAGTGGACCGTGGGCGGGAATCGCGCCGTCGTCATGGAGAGCCTCTCGCGGATGCAGCAGCAGCTGCTGAAGCTGCAGCGCCGCGCCGAGCGCGAGCGGAAGCGGGAGACGATGCGGCGGGAGCAGACGCTGGGGCACATGCGCGAGGCGATGGAGCAGTTGGTGGGGGAAGTTGGGGACGCCGTCACGTGGGAGCTGCGGGAGCGCATGCACGGCCACGCACGCAGGCTCTTTTCGGGGCGGCCCACTGCCGTGTACGACTCGGCGCGGGACGACGTGTCCGCCTCCGACGACGCCGCCTCCTCCCCCCCGCCGGAGGACGAGCAGGAGCTGCTCGAGGAGGCGCGGCAGCTGGAGCTGGAGCTGCGGTGGCTCCAGCGGCGCAGGCCAAAGCGCAGGGGCGGGGACGAAGGCGGGAGTGGCGCGAAACGGACGCAGCGTCCTGCGCTGCCTGCACCGGGGGCCGCAGGCGTGGCAGGGGACGAAGGCAGCAGCAAAGGGGCGTTGCTGCCGCAGGTTCCACCGCACACGCCGCCGTGGGTCTCAAACGCGGAACGGACGGCGGTGGCGGCGGTGGAGGCCTTTCTCTCCCCGCAGGGGTCCTCCGCGTCGCTGCGGACGCATGGCGTCAGGACGTGGACGGAGGTGGCGGAGGGGCTCACGCTGCCCCCGCTCGCCACACCACAGCAAAAGTCGGGGAAGGCCGGCGAGGAAGGCGGCGGCGGTGAGAGGAAGGCCTCCACCGCTGCAAACGTCGCACGCCAGCCACCTGCCAGGGGCATTTCGTCCCGCACGCGGCGGGGGAAGCAGCAGCGGGGCTCGCTAGAGCTGCGGCCGCCGATTGTGCAGCCGCCCAACCGCGTCGGCCGTGACGCGAGCGGGAGTCACAACTCCGACCACATCGCAGG
Source organism: Trypanosoma conorhini (assembly GCF_003719485.1). NCBI lineage: Eukaryota > Euglenozoa > Kinetoplastea > Trypanosomatida > Trypanosomatidae > Trypanosoma > Trypanosoma conorhini. The sequence goes on along the minus strand of NW_021704147.1, from coordinate 20,777 downwards.
TCTCTTGGCCGCCTTGACGGAGGACACCGCCCATTTTGCCGCCTCACGTGAGAAGATGCAGACGGAGGTGAAGCGGCTGCGTGAGGAGCTGCAGAAGCACCAGGAGGAGACGGCGCGGATAATGCAGGTCAGCATTGGGCTCGAAGCGCAGCGGGCGCAGCTGCTCGTGCAGCGAGACGCGCAGGCGTCCAAGCTTCAGCTTGTCACGGCGGAGAAGTGCTCGCAGGAGCGGGTGCGGAACATGGACGCGCAGCTGCTAAACGAGGAGCTCGCCCACACGCTGCAGGTGTTGGAGGAGCAGAAGCAGAAGCGTTCCGCGGAGACGGCGCAGGTGCTGGAGTCGATTAACGACTTCAAGCAGCGGATTGCGGACCACAATCAACTGCTGCAGAAGGTTAGGGAGTATTGGCGTCTCAACAAGGCGGAGCTGAGCCGGGTAAAATACGCTGGCGCCAGTACTACCACGGCGGCGTCGCAACTTCCTTTCTCTTCCAGCGGCGGCGGCGGCGGCGGAAGCGGCGGAAGCAGCAGTAGCAGCAGCAGCAGCGTGGGTGTTTCCCCGACATCTGTGCCATACGCCTTCAGCGCCACCGTGGCTTCCCCGCTTTCCAGAGGCCCATTTGAGGAAGAGGAGACGCCTGCCGCCCCGCCATCGAAGCCTGTGCTGCCGTCCACGGCAGGCCCTGAGGCAATTTTGGCGGAGCAGGTGTTGGGGAGGTGCCAGGCTATTCCAGCGCTCGGCCTGCACCGCGCGGAGGAGGTGGCGGAGTTTATCTACAGCGTCTTTGAGGAGCTGGCGATCGCCCCGCCTGAGTCTGGAGGCGGGACGAAGAGGATCATGTGATGTAGAAGCTTCGTCTCTTTGTGTGTTGTTGCATTTTCCGCTTGCGTGCGCGCGGACGTGCGTCTGTTTCTTATGCCTTTCTCGCACTTCGTGCGCCAAACGCCTTTAACTACACACGCGAGAGTCGATGTATGTAAATGGACACCTCTGCAGTTATAACTTCCCCCTTACATGCATGTCCGTAGACGCGCACAGACGCCAGAGCATATGCACGAATGCCTGCACCTGCGTCTGTGTGTATTGCTTGATACGGGCCAGCCGCGTGAGGCATACATGGCAATAATATTTATCCTCAACTTGTCCCTTGCATCATTCGCTGTTAGGTCCACATATATATATATATATATATGAACAGAGAAAGACTGTTGCGCCCATTACACGCGCGTCCGTAACACACCTCTCCGAGAGAGAGAGAGAGAGAGAGAGAGAGAGAGAGTGGTGT
>NW_021704147.1:15056-19466 GCF_003719485.1 Trypanosoma conorhini | reverse complement strand
GAGAGAGAGAGAGAGAGAGAGAGAGAGTGGTGTGTATTTGTTGCTGGAGGTGGGAAGGGTGTGGAGGGGCAAATGCGGCACCACACACGCCCCCCGGCAAAAGGTCTGGGGGTGGCCAGCCGCGGAGACAGCAGGGGCGGCCACGGTAAAGGAGGAGGCAGCTTTGGTCCGGGCAGGGTGGCCTCTCGAGGTGCGCTGCTGGCCGTCCTCGTCGCTGCAGTCTCCGTGTCGGTGGTGGTGGTGGTGGCGATCCTCGTGCTGCCGCCGCGGGGCGTGGCCTGTGGTGAAGAGACGGTGGAAACCCACTGGGGCCGCGCGGTGCGTCGACCACCGCAAGCGCGGCTGCAGCAGCTGCCGCCCCTCCCGCTGGCGCCGCAAGACGCGTTTCCCGACGACGGGGCGGATGTGTTGGCGGCGCTCTCGTTTCTCCTCCCCGCCGCGCAGCGCCGTGGGCGGATGTTGCGGCAGCTGGAGGAGGTGCTGAGCTTCGGCACGCGCGTCGCCGGCTCCGCCTCGCCGGGGCGGCGGAAAATGCTGGACTTCATCGTCGCCGCGGGCCAGTGGCGGTCCCCACGTGAGGCGCTCTTCCACCCCACCGCGCCGCCGCCTTCGCCGGCGTCGAAGTGGCGACTGGAGTGGGACAACTTCACGAGCGCCACCCCGCTGGGGCCGCGCAGGTTCTCTAATATTGTATTTAACTTTGCGGGCGGCCACGCCTTTCGCCGGGCGCGTGCGCAGGAGGCCAGGAACCGAACAACGCCGCGCCGCCGGCCACGCCGCTCCTTTGCCGCAGCGGCAGCGGAGGAAGACGGGGGCGGCGGCACGCGGCGGAGGAACATGGCCGATGAAAAGCTGCGGCACGTCGTCCTGGCGGCCCACTGGGACAGCAAGTACTTTGCCGACATGAACTTTCTCGGCGCCTGCGACTCCGCCCTCCCGGTGGTTTACCTGCTGGAGACAATGCGGGTGATCACGGTGCTGTCCGACACCAGCGACGTTCTTCGCGCGGCGGGCAAAATGGACGCTTGTGCGCAGCTGCGTCACGTCCTCTCGCCTGCGTACCGCACTCTTCTTCGCTACTACTACGCCGACGACGACGACTTCCTGCGCTGCCTTTCTGGCGGCACGGCGCGTGTGGCGAGCGCCGCTGATGCCTGGCGAAGGCTGCTGCGCCATGTGGACCACCTCCCCGCTGTGACGGTGATGTTCTTCGATGGCGAGGAGGCGTTTGTGAGCTGGCGGGGCGACGACCACACCTACGGCTCCCGACACCTGGCGCAGCAGTGGCGCGAGACGCCGTCTGCGGCCTCGCGTGACGCCGCCCTCTCGCGCTTCGACGCCATTGACCTCTTCGCACTCTACGATCTTATGGGGCCCGCCGGCACGCAGTTTCATAATTACTTTCCCGACCAGAGCGGGATGGCGTTTGCGCTGCTCGCCGAGGTTGAGGAGGCCCACCGGCTCCGCGCCGCCCGGCTTGCGTGCCTTTCGCAGCATTCGATCGATACGCGCGGCACGTGTGCGCCGCAGCTGCCAGAGTCCTGGTGCCGGCACGGAAGTCCGCACGACATGTTCACCCTGCACGGCCTGCCGCGTTTGGTGGGTCCGCTGCTGCGCTGCGGCGACCTGGCGGAGCTGTGGATTCCGCCGCCTGCGCCGTGTGCGAGGGGGAGTGCGGGTCGCCCCGCGCGAAATATTTTTTTCCCTCTGGAGGAGAAGTGGGCACGGGGCCCGCGGCTCACTGCGGCTGCGGCCGTGGAGGATGACCACATCCACTGGATGGAGACGGAGCGGGTCCTGCACCTTATCCCGTGGCCCTTTCCGCCTTCGTGGCACACCGCCGGCGACGACGGGAGCGAGATCGACCCGGGCACCGTCGTGGACCTCTGCCGGGTGCTCGAGGAGTTTGTGCTGCGCCTCGGCGAGGGGTGGATGCGCAGCTGACTGTGCAGCCCCATATATGCATGTGTGCAGGTGGCAGCAGAAACTCCCACGCCGAGAATATATATTTATTTATGTTTATGCTTTTATATATTTATCTTTTGCTTCGTTAGGGAGGGAGGGATTTATATCTTCACCCTCCCCCTCGAATTTTTTTTATTGTTTTTTGCTCCCTACCTGCCTGTGCCACTGCGCACGTCTTGCTGGGTTTGTGTGTATGGTTGCTGCTGTGTGACTGGTGAGATGGTTTTCCTCCGTGGCATTGCCTCTTTTTTTCTTCTCTCTCCCTCTGTATGTGTGTGTGTGTGTGTGTGTGTCGCTGCTGCCGTAGAGAAGGGGGGGGAACAAAAAATATATATATGCTGCGAGGCATAACGGCGTTGCGGCGCTGCAGCTGTAGGCCCTCGCTGGCGTATGACCGTCTGGTGAGCGCCGGGACCATTGCGCGTGACGCACAGCAGGTGCTCGCCCTGCCCGTGTTTGACCGCCTCTACGACGACCTTGTGCGGTACACGCAGAGCCCGGGCCGGGCGCAGCCGCGGCGGGTGGAGCTGCGGCCGCCAAACCGGCTCGGCTTGGTGCCCTCCTTCTTTCTTCGCCGCGAGCAGGAGGACAAGGTGCGGCGGGCCCTGCAGGAAACCGGCAGCGCGGCGAGCGCCGCCTACCACCCTCTCTCGCGTGTGAAGGGGTTGTACGTGTACGGCGGGGTTGGCTGCGGCAAGACGATGCTGATGGACTTGCTCTACCAACACGCCCCCGCCGAGCTCATGAAGCGGCGCGTGCACTTTCACCACTTTATGCTGGACGTGCAGCGGACCTCGCACGACGTGCAGTTCGTGGCAAAGGCCGGCAGCGTCGCACTGCAGCCGCGGCGCACGCAGGAAGCCGCCGTGGACCTCTTTGACGAGGTCGCCCAGCGGCTCGTGAGCGACGTGGAGCTGCTCTGCTTCGACGAGGTCGCCGTCGCCGACGTGGCCCACGCCATGATCCTGCGGCGCCTCTTCAACGCCTTCTACAAGATGGGGCTGGTGGTCGTGTTCACCTCCAATCGCCCGCCCGACGAGTTGTACCTTGGCGGCCTCAACCGCGAGAGCTTCCTCCCCTTCATTGAGCTGGCGAAGCAGCAGTGTGTGGTGTACGACATGCGCAGCCCGACGGACCACCGCCTCGCCGGGAGCGACGCACAGACGTACCTCTGCCCCCTCAACCCCGACAACGACGCGCGGTTTAACAAGATCTTCCTGCAGCTCTGCAAGGGGATGCCGGCAACGGCGCAGGTGCTGCGGGTGTTTGGGCGGGACGTGCGGGTACCCGCCGCCTGCGGTGGGGTCTGTCGCTTTCACTTCACCGACATCTGCAACGAGGCGACGTCGAGCGCCGACTACGAGGTCATCGCAAAGACGTTTCACACCGTCTTTATTGAGGGCGTGCCGCGCTTCGCGTACGAGAGCAGCGACATAAAGAGCCGCTTCCTCCACTTCATTGACGCCCTGTACGAGTACCACTGCAAGCTGGTCATCTACGCCCAGGTGCCCCCGCTGCAGCTGCAGGAGAGCAGGGAGGAGTACGAGGCAGCGCAGCGGCAGCTCGCGGGCGGCGGGGCCCACATGGACGCCCTCACGGAGTTTGAGCGTGAGTCCGGAAAGCGGCTCATTGACACCAGTGACGCCTCCTTTCAAATGGAACGCTGCATCTCCCGCCTTATTGAAATGCGGTCGCGCGAGTACCTCGAGAGTCCGCACCGCTACGAGGAGGTTTCATTGAGCACAGAGTGACATCGTCGTCTGTGCGGTCTGGGAGGCTGCCTCCGCGCGGGTGCGAGGGCTCTCTTTTTTTTTTTCTTCTTCTTTCCCTTTCCATATACATATATATATATATGTCTGTGTGGGAAAGAGAGAGAAGCGGTAGCTGCTGATACAGCAAATCTGACGCAGGCTTTTGGAATGGTAAAACGCATTGTGTTCCTCCCCTCCTTCTCGCTGCCTACACGAACTCGTACAATATACATACGTGTATATATATATATACATACTTATATATGCCCCCTCGGCTTTTGTCACGCCTTCTCTGTTTGGCGGGGCGCACCGAACTTGCAAGGCGAGAGTTTCATTTCCTTTTTGCTGTTGTTGTTTCCGCAAGTACTGAGATGGGCGTCTTGCTCCGCCGCATGCCTCTCATTGTTTTTCTTTTTTGTTTATCGTTTTCCGCCCTGCGTGGGTGTGTGTCGTGGTTCTCCTGCACGCTGCCTCTGCAACGGTCTCTGCCTCTTTCTTTGCGCTGGGGAAAAGCAGGGGGGAGAGCGTTTGACGCGTCCGCCTTCGCTTCACCCGCACTGGTGCGTCTGGGCGAAGGGAAACAGAGTGAAATTTATTGATTTATTTGTTTTTGCCTCACATCCGCACCGTGGGTTCTCTGTGCGATAGTGTTTGTGTGTGTGCGAGAGAGAGAGAGAGAGAGGAGGAAGAAGAG
>NW_021704147.1:0-15031 GCF_003719485.1 Trypanosoma conorhini | reverse complement strand
GAGTGGGAATAAAGAGGCAGAAGGCCGCGGTGCTGCCGCTGCTGCTTGGAGAGGGACGACGACGACGACGACAAAAAGAGGGCGCGGCCGCAAATGCGAGGAACACGGCACACGCCCCCGCGGCAACGGGCTGCACCTCGTCCTCCTTCGTGTGCCCCTCGCACTTCCTCGCCCCCAAGAGCGTCACGCCTGCTGCTGCTGCTGCTGCTGCTGCTGCTGTTGCTCGTGCCGTCTGTTGGGGCGGGGAGCCCGGGGGCGGTAGGGGGCGGCCCGCAGCGGGGGGACCTTCCGGCGGGCTTCATACGCAGCCCGCTGCTGCACGAGCACTCCTTCGCCGCCCCCATCGTCACGGACTGGTGGGAGGAGGGGGTGCCGCACTTCATGATTGGCGGCTCCGCTGTGGCGAATGAGAAGTTTATTCGCCTCACCACAAACAGCCCCGGCGATCACGGGTTTGCCTTCAACACGGCCCCGTGCGATCACCACGCGTGGGAGGCGCGGCTGCGGTTCTCAATTCGCCCGCCGCTGCCGCTTGTGCGGGCGCGGTGGCGGCAGGAAGAGGAGGTGGTGCCGTACCAGGGCGGCGAGGGAATGGCGCTGTGGTACCTGCAGCAGCCGCTCGGGGACGACCACCAGCACGTGCCCAAGTACAGCAAGCCGCTGGACCCGGACGCCGCCGAGGAGGAAAAGCTGCGCCACGACCCCGCACAAGCGGCGGATCTGCTCTTGGGCCCCCCAGACCCTGACGACGACGATGAGGAGGAGGAGGACGCGGAGGCGGCCAACGCGACGGTGCGGGAGGAGCGCCGTGTGGCGCGGCTGCTGCAGCAGCAGGAGCGCGAGGCGATGTACCGCCGCCACCTGGGCCGGGGCACCTCAACGGACAACAGCGACCTCGAGCCCCGCATTTTTGGGCTGAAGTTCTCGGAATTTAAGGGCTTCGGCGTCCTCCTCGACTCCGTGGGGCACCGCGAGGAGGCCGCCCAGCAGCAGCGGAACGGCAGCAGCAGCGGCCGCACCGGCTGGGCCCGCCACGAGATGCACGACCCCCGCGTCACGCTGCTGCTGAATCTGCCGGCGGAGGAAGGCGGTGGGGCAAAACCGCCGGCTGTGAACAACTTCAACCCGCAGAACCCCAACTTCCGCGCCTCGGCGGTGCGACTGCAGTGTCGGTACGACTTCCGCCAGTCCCCGACGGAGCGGGCGGTGCGGATGTCGACAGCGACGGCGCGGGCGGAGGCCCGGGAGGCCGCGGGGGAGGCGCTGCTGCGCCGCACCCCGGAGGACCCGGTGGAGCTCGTCGTGCGGTACCACCGCCGCCGCCTGACCGTCACGCTCACCCGCGAGGACGTGAGCCGCCGCCGCCTGGTCGCCGTGAGCCCCGGCGACGCGCCGCAGCAGAGGCCGTCGAAGAGCGGCAACGCCTACCACATCGAAAAGACGTACGTCAACACGCTGTGTGGGGAGATTGACGACGTGGAGCTGCCGCTGGGGTACCACTTTGGGGTCTCCGCCAGCACTGGGCCGCGGGCGAAGCGGAAGGAGTTGGGGAGGGAGCGGCCTCCCTTCCCGCACGGTGAGGCCCTCAGGACGCTGCTGCAGGAGTCCTATGCGCTGGAGACGACGGAGATGCACGTGGATGTGCACGACGTCATCGCGTTTGAGCTGCGTGAGCTGGGCAAAGACGCCAAGGCGATGGGGTACTCGAAGAGCATCCCGATTGAGCACTTCGACTACGATGTCGACCGACGCGAGCGGCAGCACTTCTCGCGGCAACTCCCCGTTGAGCCGGAGCCAGACGATTCGCCTCTCTGAGGCGGGATAGAGGTGGTAGAGAGAGAGGAAAGGAGAGCGGCGGCGGCGGGGAAGACGCGAAAGCTCAAGTTTGAGTTATTTCTATTTACTTATTTTCAATGTGCATGTGTGTATGTATTTTTTTTCTTCATCTGTATTTCTTAGTTTGTGTTGTTTTTGGTGTCCGTCCCCTTTCTTGGCTGCGGAATAGTCACTGTGGTAAATGATGAGGCGTATGTTCTCTTTTTGTTGTCGTCGTTTTTGTTGTTTGGTTTCCGCTTCGTTGCGCGGGGGGGTGCTTGCGCCTCCCGCATGTGAATACACATTACCTGCAATTTGGGGCGTCTGCAGGGGGCCGAGCCGCTGCTGGTGGTGGTGGTGGGAGAGAGAGAAGGGGGAGGGCTGGTGCGTCACGCGCCTGCCTGCGCGCAAGCCGCGCTGGCCGTTGGACCTGCCACGACCCCTTTTTTTTCTTTTCTTTTCGGTCTCTTTCTCTCTCCTTGTGCATGTGGGATGGAGAAAGTTTCTTTCCGCTTCTGCGCCTCGTCTTTTCCCTCGCACGGTGGCGCGGCGCGTGACCATCGCGAGGGGAACGCCTGGAAACAGAAGCAGAACACACAGGCAAAAACAATACTATGCCGCACGGCGGCGGCGACACCGCGCCAGTGATTGCCGGTGCCTTTCGACGCCACCGGTGCCCGTCGCCGGAGAGCCCGAAGAGCGGCGGCCGCTGTGACGACGACGACGACGACGATGACGAGGCAAGCGGCGGTGCGTGGGGCGGAGTTGAAGCAAAGCCGCTGTCGCTACTCTTTCGGCCCCGTGAGCTGCGACGGCTCCTCCAGCCGGAAAGTGCGCCGCCGGACGTTGACGCTACGGCGGAAGGTGGGAGTGCGTGCAGCCACGTGAGTGTGATGCTCTCCGCGGAGGGGAGCACCGGAGCGGGGCGGCGGAGCGGCTCCCCGGCGGAGTGTGGCAGGCGGCCCTCGCAGGCGCAGCGTCAGCGGGAGTTGGCGTACCTGCTCCACGTCCTGCAGGCCGCACATGCGGAGACGCGGCGGTGGCAGTCACGCTGCACTGAGCTGCAGGCGGAATTAAGCAGCACGACCGCACAACATGTGGAGGTTGTGGCGGAGCTGAACGCGGCCTTGGCGCAGGCGCGGATGACGTCGCACCAGCCGCCACAAGAAGAGGTGGAGGCAGAAGGAGCAGAGGAAGACGAAGAAGCAGAGGAAGAAGTTGTCGGAGAAGCCGATGTGTTTTCGACTTCCGCTGAGAGGACAAAAAACGACGTGGGCGGCAGAGACGTGGGCCGCGGTTTATCGGCGCGGGTGCTTCTCTCCCCGCCGCCTGACGCGGCCTCGCCCTCACGCTCTGCGGCGACGTCACCGCGCGAGAGTCGTCTGGAGCGGCTGGCGCGTGAGGCCACTGCCGCAAGTGAGAGCCACGATGCCGCGGCGGCCCTGCCACTGCGCCTTGGCCTCTTCACTGCCACGCCCCTCGTGACATTTCCACGGCCGTCCGCGGCGTCGCTGGAGGCCGCGCGGCAGGCAGTGGCTGCTGCCGTCGCGCGCGGTGCGGGGAAGCCGCACGCCGGCGCGGCTGCGGTGGCACGTGGACGCGGGTGCGGTTGTCCCCGGCGGGTGCGCGGCGACGGTGAGGGCCGTGCGGTGGGGGCGTGGCACCTCCTGCGGCGCCTAGTGCCCGGCGAGGACGACGACGACGACAGTGGCGTCGGTGGCGGTGGGCTCTTCAGCGCCGCCGTCGGCGTGTACGACGGGGTGCAGAAGCTCGCGAAACGCTGGCGTCGCGCGGAGGACGCGGCCCGGCGGCACGGCAAGCGCCTGCAGGGGCTGGAGGCCCAAGCCGCCGCGGTGCCGCGGCTGGAGGAGTCTCTGCGGCGGCAGACCCGCCTCAACGGCGCCCTGCACTGCCGCGCGGAGGAGTCGGAGGAGGTGGCGCGGCGGCTGCGGGGGCAACTGGCCGCTGCCCGCTGCGAAGTGGCGAAGCTCAAGCAGCGACAGCTCGCGGAGCCGCAACGACACGGCGGTCTCGCTGAGGCGGGAGCGGACGAAGAGGAAGCGGCTGCGGGGAGGCGGCAAGTTAGGCCGGCGCAGGAGCGGAGCCGCCCTGCGCGGCAGCCCAGCCGTGACGCGGGCGAAGCCAATCCTCCTCGTTGGGGTTTTTGCCGCGGAGGCAGTCGGGCGTTGCGGAACTCCGGCGTGAGGGCCCCGCATGACACAGCGAGGACGCGCAGGAGTGAGGACGCCGTGCGACGCGAGCGGGCCCGCGCGGACGCCGCCGCGGCAGAATTGTCGCGGGTGCGGCAGGAGCTGCAGCGGGCCCACAGTGAGCTGCGGCAGGGCAAACACCTCCTCGCGTGCCTCGTGCGGGAGGGGCGCAGTGAGCTGCGAGAGCACAGCCTCATCGATGCGGCGGCGGCGACCTCCACGACAGTGGCGCAAAGGCGACAAACACACATGGCGTGCGGCGCGTCTGTCGCTGTGGATTCGCCTGAGCCCAGACCGCCCCCGATGCTCGCGACGCCCGTTGCAGATGTCTGTGGGGGCGCGGGGGAACACGACACCCCTCGCAGGGCAGAGTCTGCATCGGCTTTAGTATCGACACCCCGCTCCTCCCCGCCGCAGGAGGCGGAGGAATCAACGACACCCACCGTCGTGGGCCAGCGCGGCGCGCAAGCAGAGTGGCAGGAGGATCAGCAGCCCGACGCGGCGACGCCACGGGGGAAAGGCCGGAGTAGCCGGCGCGTGGAGCTTGCAGACGGCGAGGATGACGACGACACCGTCGCCCCGTGGGGTGACTGGTCGAAGTCGCCGCTGTAGCGACGGCTCTGCGCACACCACGCTGAGATACACACGCAAAAAACTCTCATGTGAACGAAGTGTTTTCGTTTTGTTTTGTTTTGCTTATTTTTTTTATTGCGGCGGGTGCTGCTGTGCGAACGCGGCACTCCCATGGGCCGTTGCCGTGACTGCAGCCCACACGCAGACAGACAGCGAAGGACGCAGAGCAGGGGGAGAGAGACGGGGTGTGTGTGTGTGTGTGTGTCTATGCATTTCTCTCCCGCCGCGTCGCAACTCTCACTCCCTCGTTATCTCCCTTTCTTGCCCTCTGCCTCCTGCCATCTGCGCCGACGTCCCCTCTCGTGCGGGGCAGGGAGTGTGAGAGGGACGAGACGACGACAGTTGTGGGGGCCCCCGTGCGGTGACCCGGCGCGTGAGAAGCGAAGAGGCGAGCAAAGGCAATAGGAATAGAAGAAAAAAAAAAGGAAAAAAGCCAACAACAAGGAGCAAAAGCACCAGGGGGTGTCCGTGGGACGCGACGATGTCGGACGCAGAGCAGGACGAGGAGGTCGCGATGGAGCTGCCGACTATTTGGCAATTCGTGCACCCCGAGTACGCCCGCGGCGACGGCTCCGCGAAGGGCGGCGGCGGCGAGGATGAGGAAGAGGAGGAAAGCGAGCAGGACGACGAGGTTGCCCGCAAGCGGAAGGCGCCGAAGCTGAGCAAGCTGCTGCGCTTCCTCAACGACGTGGAGGATGATGAGGAGCTGGAGCCCATGCTGCAGGAGCGGGACCCGGTGACGCAGCAGACCCTCCTGCAGTGGGCGACGCGGCAGCACCACTTCACGCTGGCGGAGTATCTTGTGAAGCGGGCGAAGCGTGTGGCCTTCGGCTTCCCGCTGGACTCCACTGAGATGGCCGTGTACGCCAAGTGGGAGGAGATGCGGCCGGAGCTGCCTTCCCCCGCGGAGCTGCAGGCACGCCAGCAGGAGCGGGACAAGAAGCGGGCGGAGCGGCTTGCCGCCAAGCTGAAGCAGGAGCAGGAGGGCGCCGACAACGACGACGAGGAGGAGGAGGAGGAGGACAACGAAGACGAGGCGGAGGAGGACGAGGAGAATGAGCCGTTGCCGGAGGAACTCGTCTACGAGGCCCTCTCAGAGTACCAGGATGAGTGGGGGGAGCGTGGCGTGGGTATTGTGAAGCAGATTGGCGAACTTGGCGTCTACGTTGGGGCGCGGCTGCGGGATGGCACCAAGCAGGGCCTCGGCCAGGCGCTCTTTCCCAACGGCGACGCCTACACTGGCGAGTACGAAGACAACCAACGCCACGGCACGGGCCTGTACTGGTGGGCGACGCAGGGCGTCATTTACATCGGCCACTGGTACCGCAGCGTGCGGCACGGGTACGGCCGCATCGTGTACCCCGACGGCTCCCGCTACCTGGGCGGCTGGTCGCGTGACAGGAAGCACGGCAATGGACGCTACGTGTACGCCGACGGCAGCAGCTACGACGGGGCCTGGGAGCACAACAAGAAGCACGGCTACGGCGTCTACCGCTTCACCGACGGCTCCTCCTTTCACGGCAGCTTTGTGGACAACGAGTTCGTCGCCGGCGAGTGGCGGCTGGCCTCTGGCGTCACGCGGTACATCGGCAACTTTTCAAAGGACGTGCCCGTTGGCGCCGGCGTCTTTCTGCATCGCCTTGGGCCCAACTCGCACGACGCCTTTCAGCAGGAAGGCATGTACATTAAAGGGGAGTGGCACCCGGGCGTGTTGCACGGCACGACCCGTGTGCCGCCGCGCCTCGAGGTCTTTGCGCCGCAGCAGGAGGAGCCGAAGCGAGTGCCGGTCACCTTTGCGCCGGAGTGCAACGGCAGAACGATGGTGGACCTCGTCAAGGCGGTGAACTTCCCACCCGTGCAACGGTGGATCAAGTCGCTTCCCGCCGTGCGTGACAACGCCAAGTACGGCGTGGTGGTGCTCTCCATTGCGGTTTGCTCCGTCAAGTACGACCCGCAGGACCCGAACCTCGTCGTGGAGGTGCGGCTGCGCCCTGTGCTGCACGACGCCGTGGGCAAGCGCCTGCGGCTCTCCTCGACGGGCGACGAGACGGTCATCCTGAAGGAGTGCGCCACGCGGCTGATGCTCATCGTGGAGCGCCCGGGCGCCACCGACGCGGAGCGCCAGCCGATGGTCGTGCTGGAGCGCTCCGTGCAGCTGGCGTGTGCGGGGGCGAACCACATGCAGCACCGCCTGCCCACTGTCCAGGTGTCGCTGTAGGGCGAGATTGAGGGGGCCTTCGCCCGCGCCATTCAGCCCGCGCTGCGGGTGACGCTGAACCGTCAGACGACGACGAAGCAGCTGCTGCGCCCCATGCACAGCGACCCGGTGCTGGGCAACGCCGCGGAGGAGGTGGTCATGTACGTGCAGGAGTGGCACCCCGACGCCCACGCCAAGCTGCGGGAGAAGCTCGAGGTGGCGTCGCGGGTGCCCCCACCACCGCCGCCGCCGGAAGCAGCCACGAAAAAGGCACGCGACAAGTCCAAGGCGGCGGCGGCGGCAGAAGCAGTGGCAGAAGCAGAAGCAGAAGCAGCGGAGACTGCGAAGACTGTGGGGGCGGAGGGGTGTAGTTACGTCGCCGTCCCGCTGCGGGCTGTCGCGGGGGTGTCGAATGAGGCCCTCACCGTCATCGCAGCCGCCGTCGCGCTGCGGCGCCGCAAGGCGGGCGAGCTGCCGCTCGCCACCGCACCGAAGCAGCGGCCGCCGACGCCGCTGCCGCCGGCGCCGGAGCCCCGGCCGGAGCTTCAGCCGCTCTTCGACGCCCGCGCGGCGCTGCGGCTCACGGAGGAGGGCGGCGACGACGACGACGACGACGGTGATGCCGCCGGTGGGGCGGAGTGAGCCGCCGCCGACGCGGATGCGGGGCGGGGGCACGAAGAATAAAAAGAGCATTACGGGAAGATGGGAGAAGAAAAGACAAGAGTGGCGTGTGAGGGGCGGGGGCAAGTGGAAATGCCTACGAGACATCCGTGCGGCGCGCCGACGCGTCCCCCGTCATTGTTTCTCCTTCGCCATAACTCCTTGTGCCTTTTTTTATGCGTTTTTTGTGCTCTTCCTTTTCTTCCCTCCATGCGCCGTTTTCCCCCCGCCCCGTGCAAATGTAAAGTTCTCTTCGCGTGTGTGTGTGTGTGTGTGTTGCAATGGCGACTGACGCATACGCATTGCAGTCATTCGTGTTGCTGCCGTTTGGCCGCCGCCGCTTTTGTTTGTTTGTTTTAGATCTACCGACGCTCCCGCTTCACTTCCCTCCCTCGCAGGTGGGTGGGAGAGGCAAAGCGAAACAAAAACAACATGAAAGAATGGAAAAAAAAGGAGGAGGAGGAGGAGGGGGTGGGGGAAACGCCAGAGTGCGCCGCAGGTGACGTTGTGTTTGGCTGCGTGCATAGTGCCTCGGTGCGGGGGAGGGGGCGTGTGCGCGGCGTGTGAATGTATATGTTCTGCTCCCCCGTGCGCCGCCTGCGCTCTCTCTCTCTCTATCTCTCTCTCTCTTTGCGTGCGTGTGGGCGTGGGCGCCTCCCTTCCGTGCCTTTTCTCCCAGGCACACACACACACACGCGCACTCTCTCTCCCTCTCTCCCTCTCTCTCTTTCTTGCCGCGAGGGAAGAGGCGGTTAACGCGCGCGTTCTCTCACGTAACGAAGTGCAAAACAAAACAAAAAAAGAGGCATTGGTAGTCGCAAGGACAAAAAAAAAGAAATAATAATAATAATAATAAAGACAGAGCGGGAGGGACCGAGCGAGCGCGAAGGAAAGCGAGGTCCCACTGTGCATACACACATCTAACGCGCATCCCGCTGCATAGAGGGAGGCAACGAACTTGACGAAGAGAGGGGGGTGCGTGCGTGGGGTAGGGAAATTTGCCCTTCATGTTCTTCTCCACGTATGTCCTGACGAAGCGGGGGCCGCTCGCGAAGATTTGGCTTGCGGCGCACTGGGACCGTCGCCTGACGCGCAACGAGGTGCGTGTGGTGGACCTGCGTCAGTCGGTGGTGGAAATTGTGCAGCCGGCGGTGCCCATCGCCCTGCGCACCAGCGGCGAGCTCCTCGTCGGGGTAGTGCGCATCTACGCGCTGAAGGTGAAGCACCTGCTGAAGGACGCCACGGACGCCACTCTCATTCTGCGCGTCGCGCCGCTTCCGGCGAAGGCAGGAGCCACGCCCGCCGGCCTCGGCAAGCATCACAAGCAGGAGCCGGAGGGAGCGCTGGCGATGCTCGACGGCGTGCTGATCAGCGGCAGCGGCGACATTGAGGCGGTGACGTTTGACTGGAGCGGCGGCGCCGCGGCGGAGACGGTGGCGACGGGGAAGACCGACGCGGAGGCCCTCGAGGCCCGCTTTGACGACATTGCCGACCTGCTGCATGACGCAAGGCAGCCGCGGAGCACGCCGGGCGTCAGCGCCAGCAGCGGCCGCAACAATGACGCCTCCGCGCTGCTGGCCTCCGCGTGGTACGCGGTGGAGCCCAGCTCGCAGGCGGTGGAAGAGGTGCACAGCACCCAGCAGGACTACGACGAGATTGCCAGGCTGCGGGCCGACCTGGTCGCCTTCGGGGACCGCGTGAGCGGCAGCGGCAGCAGCAAGAGGTCAAGCAACCCGAGCATTGAGAAGGCTCGTGGCAGCGGCGTGCTGGGGATGACGCCCGCAACCGGGCTCGGCGGCGAGTTTGCCGGCTTTCCCGCGCCAGGGGAGGAGCTGGACATTGGCGTGCCGCTCCCGGAGGATCACGCGCTGCTGCCGGACTTTATGATGCCGCTGCCGGGGGGCGAGGAGGACCCCTTTGCGCTGCCAGACTTGGCGCCGCACGCGACGGCGCGGAAGACGCGCTCCGTCAACGTGTTTGACCTCGCTGCCACCACCGTGTCGGGAGAGGCGGTGCAGCGGTGGATGGATGACCGCAGCGACATCGTCGACGCTGTGCCACGGCGGGGGCCGTACGACGCGCAGGAGGCGCGCGACCGCGCCACGCTTGCGCCGGAGTCCGGCAAACATGAGGTGTGGGCGCTGGTGGGCGCGGCCCCGCTCTCCTGGCAGCCGAACCCGTCGCTCCGCGCGGCCTACACGACGCTGCTGGGCCCGTTTGTGGCGCAGGCCGAGGCCGACGCGGTGCCGCCGCTGCACCAACAACAAGCCCAGCAGCAGGACGAAAACATTCCGGCAGGCGGAGCGGAGGAGGAGGAGGGAGGCGTCTTCGCCGCGGCGTTGAACGAGGAGGAGGCGATGCAGAACACGGGCGCGGCAATGCAGGCCCGCAGGCGCGGACGCGAGGAGAAGGACGCGAGTGACGCCGCCAGCGGCGCTGGAGGCCTCTCGGTGGTCGCCCTGGCGACGCTCAAGCGCATCCGCGACGAGCTTGAGCTGCCGGGGCAGCAGGAACGGCCGTCAAAGCGGGCACGAAGGGAGGCCGCGCCTCGCGAGCATTGCCTGCTGCAGAGCGTTTGCCGCGGCATGCACCGCCGTGAGGCGGCCCGCGCCTTTGTCAGCGTCCTCGCCCTCGCCTCAAAGCAACTCGTCTCTGTGCGCCAGCCGGCGCTGGCGGGGGACGTCGAGTTGGGCCTCATGCCAGCGGGGGAAAGCCTCCTCCGCGCGTCTTGAGTCCGGTGCCTGGCGCCCCTCACTGGTTCACCCCCCACCCTCCCCGACGAGACGGCCACTCGCCCTGCGAGGCGGAGTGGCGCTGCAGCCGCCGCCGCGGTCTCGGGGGGGGGGGGGGGGCAGGGGAGTGCAAAGATTAATGTACCCTGCTTCCTCCTTATTTATCTATTTGTTTTCTTCCCTCCTTATTGTTACAGAAATTTCTTTGTGTGGCTTGTTCTTGTTATTGTTGTTGTAGTTTTCCCCCCCCCCCCGCCCTTCGTCGTCTCCCCCGCGGCTTTTTTTTTCTCCTTTTCTTTTTATTTCTATCGGGAGGGGGCGGGTGTTTGCGTGTGTGTGTCTGTTGCCGGGGAAGTCTCACACCGTCGTATTTGTTTTATCGGGTTTCCTTCCGCGGTGGATTCTTGTTCCGTTTACTTTGACTGGTTTTTTTTGTTGCTGACACGCGCAACGCCGTGTGTGTGTGTGTGGCAGGGGAAGAATGGGCAGGGCGCCCCCCCCCCCCCGCCCGCCCGCTCCGCTCCGCCGGCAACGCTTGGCGGTGCACGCACCGCATTGCATATAGACATTTATTTGCTTCTATATTACAAAATATATATATATACACACACGCATACATAAATGGTTGAGGGAAGTGGGTGAATGAAGGTGTGGGGTTAACGGCGTCCCCCCGTGGCGCGTCAGAGCGCGAGAGCTCATGGAGGTGCGCACGTTGCGCATGCGCGGGGATGGAGAAGGACTGGCGGCGGCTGCGGTGACGCAGTCCACCCCTCACTCCCTCTCTCTCTCTCCCTCCCTGTCCCTCACTCTCTGCCTGCGTGTGTGGAGGAGTGGTGGCGAGGAAAATGAACAGAGGGCACATAGAGAGGTAAGGGCGGGGGGGGGGAACTATAGAGAAGGCGAAGGGGGGAAGCGAAGGAAGAAAAGGAAACGATGCAAGGCGTCTATGCCTGCGAGGGCGAGAAGCGAATCAGCCCCTCCACCACTTGGCTGAGGATGCCCGTGGGCAATGCGACGCTCGAGACTTCGCCGCGTTGCCGCGCGTGCATCCCCCCGTGCCGCGAGTGTTTGCCATTCACTGCTCCCTGTGGGGTACTTCTCCCTTGTTTTTTCCTTTTGTGCTTGTTCTTTTCTTACTCGCCTGCCCCTGCGCCGCCGCCTCTGCAGAGAGAGAGAGAGAAAGGGGAGAAAAAAAAAGGAAGGAGCAAAAGCGAGGCGCCGCTGCCGTGGGGACAGGTGCTGCGCACGTATCATACACGTAACCCTACAGCGAGAGAGAGAAAGAGAGCGCGAGGGGGGGGGTGGCACGGACGCGTCCTCCTGCCGCTCCCCACGCACCGCCGCGAATGTCCAAGTACGCCGACCCCGACTACTGGGAGGAGCGCTACCGCAGCAACGACACCACGTACGACTGGTACGTCACCTTCGACAACCTTGAGCCCCACCTGCGCCCGCTGCTGCAGCCGCCAGAGCAGATCCGCGTGCTGGTGGTTGGCTGCGGCAACAGCCGCCTCTCGGTGGGCCTCTACGACGAGCTGAACATCCGTAAAATCACCAACGTCGATGTCTCGCCCACTGTCATTGCCCAGATGGAGCGGCGGTGCAAGGCGAAGAGCGAGATGCAGTGGGTCTGCTGCGACCTCGTCAACACGTCGCCGGAGAAGCTGCTCTCGCTGCTCTGCCCGAACGACTACCTCTTCGACTTTATCATTGACAAGGGCCTTACCGACGCTGTCCTCGGCGGGCACAACTCCTTTCACAACGTCTACACCCTGATGAAGAACCTCTCGCGGCTGCTGAAGAAGGGCGGGCGCTTCCTCTCCGTGTCGTACGGGGCGCCGGAGACCCGCATAGACCACTTCCGCCGCCGCAAGCTCTACTTTGACGTCGAGCACAAACCCATTGAGAAGCCGATGTTCAACTCCACGGCGCGGCCCACCGGGCACTACCATCTCTACATCATGACAAAACTGGGGGAGAAGCAGGTGGCGGCGGCAGTGGGGGACGTGGGGGCCGGCCTCGACGGCACCACCGCCAGCGCCGACTCCGACGACGACGAGGACGAGTTTTACGATCGCTTCATGATGCAGACTTCGTCACCCGCGCTGGTGGCGGACCCCAGCCGCATCCGCACGCTGTAGCACTCCCTCCCCACTAACTAGAGAGAGCTGCGCGAGAGCGCGATGCGCGTAGCTTTATATGTAATTTGGCACGCATGCGTGCGTGCGTGTGCGTGTGTGTGTGTGTGTCTTAGCGCGGCTCACGATAGTCGTCTTTCATCACCGACTTTCGGGGGCACGCACACGCACACGCCCCCATTATATGTACACTGGGGCGGTGGTGTGGGTAGTAGGGAGGAGGAAGGGAAGGAAAATGGGTGGCGGCCGCAGCAGCGGCAGTCGTGCCACCCCGGCGATGATGCACGAGAGGCGAACGGGGCCCGAACCACGCACGCTCGCTACACCTCTGCCCCCCTCCCCTCACTACTTCCTGTAAACCCCCTAATTGCACGCTTTCCTTCTGTCTGCTTCTGCTTACGTCTGCCCTAGTGTGTCTGTGTGTGTGTGTGAACGTGTGTGCCGGCTCCTTGAGCGCACGCCGGCTTCGTTTTTTTTCTTCTTTTTTCCTTTCCTTCGTTGCTGACTTCCCCTTTCTTCCCTCCATTGGTTTTTGTCTCTTTTTCTGCTTGCTCGATTTGCTTCGCGCGGCGGCAGCAACAACACGTGGGTGGGCGAGGAACTCAAGAGACTCCCCACCGCCGCTCTGCAGGAGGAAAGAGGCGGAGGTCGTCGCGTGTCTTTCCTGCCGCGCTGTCGGTCTGCGCCTGACGCGTGCGCGGATGACGGCGGACGGCGGCGACTGGGCACATCTCCGCACACACGCGAGCGGGCAGGAAAGACACTGCAGAGGTAGAGGGCGAGACGACCGGGCCAGCGTGGGGCGAGCCATGTGGGACGGGGAAGTCTCGAGCGTCGCCCGCGGCAGCGGACTCCCCGAGGCGCTGCCCCGCTCACGCCGGGAGGTGCCAGCGTACGCCAAGTCACTTTTGCAGTCCGCCTACGACGACGGCCGCCTCAGCTGTGCGCAGTTCGTCGCCGTGGCGAAGCAGGCGCTGCTGTTTGTCGCGCGCGCGCGCAGGAGGTCGGCACGCGGCGGTGCTCCAAGGCCTTCGTGGCGCAAGTTGTGCGACTGCAGATGACGCAGCTGCCCCACGCCACGCCGCGCAACGCCCATGACGAGGCGGCGGTTCCACTCGGCAGCGGCGAGCGATGCTGCACCGTGCGGTGGGGCAACTCCGCGCGCGCGCGTGGCCTTGCGGGGGCAGCGGCAGACGTCGTTGTCGATCCGGCGTGCTGCAGTGGGCGCTCGCGCGTCCTGGTGAGCGACCCCCGGCGACGCGCGTGCGCGGCGGCGACGACTCCGCCGAAGGTGTAGTTCGAGCGCGTCTCCCCGCGCGGCGGTGGGGCGACTGATTGCTGTGGAAGTTGCCGCGGCCCGGCGCGTCCCCCCCCTGCACGGAGGAGGGCGAATCCGACGACGACGAGGGGCTGCCGCGGGGGCGCGTGGAGCGCCGTCTCGGGAAAAAGCCCCCAGCCGGAGCCCCGCGGCCGCCGGCGGATTGATTTGCTGCAGCCGCGCCGGCTTCCTTTCTTTTTTTTTTTGTTTCTCTTTTTTTTGACGCTGCGTGTTCTCGCCGTTGCGCCGTTCTCTGCGGGGAGATTCCCTCATTTGTTTCCGTCTTCCCGCCCGCCCCCGCCGCAGCAGGAGACCCCCCGACCCCATGGCGTTCTTTCCGCGTGGCGGCCCCGCCAAACAAATGGGCCTCGTGCGCACAAAAGACGCCAGAGATTTCAAAGCGCGGCGGTTCCGATGTCGCCTTGGGAGAAGTCGACGAAAAAATTTCACCAACAGATCCCTCTTCCTATCGGGGGGAGAAAAAGGAAAAGGAGGGGAAGAGAACGGCTGTCGTATGCGCCCGCCGCGGAAAAGCTTCCCGGCCGGGAATTGAACCCGGGTCACCCGCGTGACAGGCGGGTATACTTACCACTATACTACCGAGAACCGCGGGGGCCGGGATTTGCTGACCTCACAATAAAATTTTAAAAAAACTTTGTAAGCTTTCGCCCAAAACGCAACAATCCTCGCGCTGCACGCGATCGCCCTCCCGAGGGAGACCGCGACGGTGGCCCCTTCCGCTTCGCACGCAAACGGCGGAAGTTGGGAACGAGTTCGCTCGTCGGCTCCGTTTCTTCCCCCTGAAGTGCGGCGCGGGGGGAGAAGTGGCGACGCGTACCTGTTGAGGCACCTCCCCCCGCGGGCGCGCGCGAAAGCGATTCGTGGGAAGCAAAACGATGAAAATAAAAGGCGCTGCCTCCACCCAACGGACGAGCGACGCCGTCCACGCGTATTGGCGCCACGGACGGGGAAACGGTTCAGGGCTTGGGAGGCCGAACCGGCCGCAAGCGAGCCGAGCCAGTTGCATGCTGAACTGTCGAGCTCGGGTGCCTCCAACCCCTCCAGGCCAAATTTGAATTGTCCGGCCGCACAGGGGAGCAAGTGCCCCGGCGTCTCCTCGCACCGAAAGTGGGGAGTATTGCATAGTTGCGGTGCAATGGGAATACGCGGCGGGAAGCGGTCTGGGTGAAGTTTTCGAGCATGCGCACGCGGGCCCAGCTGGGCGCCCACGCGTGTTTTGGGCAGCACGGGCTCTCTGAGCGACCAGGGTGGCCGCGAGAGAACTCAGTTCACCACAGGAGCCTTCAGGGCGTGTTGGCTGCAGCAGT
>NW_021704146.1:47810-49917 GCF_003719485.1 Trypanosoma conorhini | reverse complement strand
GCCAGGCTGCAAATCCTCAACAATGGATGCGGCGTTCAGGCAGTCCTGCGCAAAGGCGACCGGAAGGTTGAGGAGTTCTTTGAGGCGTTTTGCCACAGGCTCCAGCGTCGCTCCCGCCTCGTAGCCAGGCACACTGCTGCCGCCGGAAGCAGCCGCTGCTGTCATCGACACGCCCTTTGGGCGGCCAAGGTGGCTCATCAGCACGCAGCTACCGCCAGACTCCAGCACCTTCTGGATCGTCGGCAGGGCGGAGCGAATGCGGTGGTCATTCGTGATGACCCCATCCTTCACAGGGACGTTGAAGTCCACGCGGAGGAGGACCCTCTTGCCCTTCACGTCGATATGATCGATGTTCTTCTTCTCCTTTAGTGCCATCACTTCGCTTCAGAGTTGGGGCCTTTACAAACTTTTTGTATGCGTTTGTGTGTTTTTACTCAAAAACAGTTGCTATTTCTTTTCTATTTAATGTCTCTTGAGATTTGCTGTTCGCATGCGTGAACGCGCACCGGCGCCGCGCGAAGGTCGCACAAGCACATGAAAAAGAGCCACACGCCAACGCGGGCAGCAACGGCGAATGGTACGGCACACCGCAAGAGGGCCAAGACACACACACACACACAAGGGCAGAAACAAACAACCGTAGGACAGGGGGAGGTGCACGACGAACGGCACGTCGTTAACCAACAAAACGCTTTTCTTTGTTCTGTTTTTTTTTTGGATCCACGTGGCGGCCGCCGCCTCTACTCCTTGTCGTCCAGCACGGCGATGCCGTGGAGCGTCTTGCCCTCCAGCAGCTCCAGCGACGCGCCACCGCCCGTCGACACGTGTGACATGCGTGGGGCCTCCCCACTCATCTCCGCCGCGCTTGCGCTGTCGCCGCCGCCGATGATGCTCATCAGCCCCAGCTCCTGCGTGCCTTCGCCCATCGCCTTCGCAATCGCAAAGGTGCCCTTCGAGTACGGCTTCATCTCAAACACGCCCATCGGGCCATTCCAGATCGCACTCTTGCACTTCGCCACGACCTCGACGTACTTCTCAATCGTCTTGGGGCCGATGTCCAGCGCCATGTAGCCGTCAGGGATGTCCACCCCCTCCGTGACCAAAGGCGACTCCACGGCCTTGAACTCCGTGTGGCACACGTGGTCCACAGGCAGCAGCAGGGTCACCTTGCGGTCCTCCGCCTTCTTCAGCAGCGAGCGCGCAAGCTCCAACTTGTCCTCCTCGCACATTGAACTCCCGATCTTGTGGCCCTGCGCCTTCAGGAACGTGTACGCCATCGCGCCACCGATGAGCAGGTAGTCAATGCGCTGCAGCATGTTGTCCAGCAGATGGATCTTGTCACTCACCTTCGCACCTCCCACGATCGCCACAAACGGCCGTGCCGGGCTACCCAGCACCTTCGCAAAGTAAGAGATCTCCTTGTCCATCAGGTAGCCCGCTGCACCGTGGCCGAGCACCTTGGGGATGCCAGTCATTGTCGCGCTGTCGCGGTGGGCAGTGCCAAACGCGTCGCTGACGAAAACGTCGCCGTAGGATGCCAGAACTCGCGCCATGGCGTGGCGCTCCTCCTCCTCCTTACTGCTCTCCTCCGTGTAGAAGCGCACGTTCTCGAGCAGCACGACGCCGCCAGGCTGCAAATCCTCAACAATGGATGCGGCGTTCAGGCAGTCCTGCGCAAAGGCGACCGGAAGGTTGAGGAGTTCTTTGAGGCGTTTTGGCCACAGGCTCCAGCGTCGCTCCCGCCTCGTAGCCAGGCACACTGCTGCCGCCGGAGGCAGCCGCTGCTGTCATCGACACGCCCTTTGGGCGGCCAAGGTGGCTCATCAGCACGCAGCTACCGCCAGACTCCAGCACCTTCTGGATCGTCGGCAGGGCGGAGCGAATGCGGTGGTCATTCGTGATGACCCCATCCTTCACAGGGACGTTGAAGTCCACGCGGAGGAGGACCCTCTTGCCCTTCACGTCGATATGATCGATGTTCTTCTTCTCCTTTAGTGCCATCACTTCGCTTCAGAGTTGGGGCCTTTACAAACTTTTTGTATGCGTTTGTGTGTTTTTACTCAAAAACAGTTGCTATTTTTTTTCTATTTAATGTCTCTTGAGATTT
>NW_021704146.1:37629-47785 GCF_003719485.1 Trypanosoma conorhini | reverse complement strand
TCTTGTGGCCCTGCGCCTTCAGGAACGTGTACGCCATCGCGCCACCGATGAGCAGGTAGTCAATGCGCTGCAGCATGTTGTCCAGCAGATGGATCTTGTCACTCACCTTCGCACCTCCCACGATCGCCACAAACGGCCGTGCCGGGCTACCCAGCACCTTCGCAAAGTAAGAGATCTCCTTGTCCATCAGGTAGCCCGCTGCACCGTGGCCGAGCACCTTGGGGATGCCAGTCATTGTCGCGCTGTCGCGGTGGGCAGTGCCAAACGCGTCGCTGACGAAAACGTCGCCGTAGGATGCCAGAACTCGCGCCATGGCGTGGCGCTCCTCCTCCTCCTTACTGCTCTCCTCCGTGTAGAAGCGCACGTTCTCGAGCAGCACGACCTCACCACTTCTGAGGCGGCGTATCTCCAGCTCGGCGTCCATACAATCATGGGCAAAATACACCTGTTGGTTAAGCAACTCGGCGAGGCGCACAGCGATTGGCCTGAGGGTGAATTCTTCTTCGTATCCTTTACTGAGACTGAGCTGTTGGTAAATGTGTTCCTTATTTTCAGAAATGTAACGCGTTAGTAGTGCTTTTTTCTCGTCGCCTGGCAATCGTGTAAATATGGCCGTTTTACCGGATCCCTCGCTGAGTGAAAGTTTGGCGGCCTCGTCCTTTGCCGTGGATAACGCCAAAATCTTTGCCTTCTCCTCGCCTGGAAGTAAGGCGAAGAATGCGGTCTTCCCGTTGCTGCTGTTCAACGCTCCCCCATGGTAGCGTTTTTGTATGTCCTTCTTCGCAGAGGTGTATGAGACGCCCTTGGGGCGGCCGAGGTGGCTCAGCAGTATGCATATTCCCCCTTGATCGATCACGCGACGGATCGTGGGAACGGCGGCGCGAATGCGATAATCATTTGTAATACTCCCGTTGTGAATGGCGACATTGAAGTCCACGCGGACGAGCACGCGCTTGCCGGTGAGCGGCCAGATGTCATCCACTGTTTTCTTGACGCTTAAGTCACCTTTCATTGCAGCGGTTCCTCTACTCTTTTGCTTCTTTGCGTGGGTTTTGCTTTTATTTTTCTTAACTTTTCTTTATATTTTTTCTTTTTGATGCTGTTGAGGGGGATGTTGTTTTGGAAACAACCCCCGGCGTTTCTCCAATCCGGTGTGCAACATTTTGGCGCGACGGCAGGCAAATGGGGAGGAACTCACAGGATGGAAACCGGCTCACGCACGCACACGCAGAGAGAGAGTGAGTGAGAGAGAGAGAAAGAGGAGGCGGGGATGCCGTTCGCTGTGGGGCGAGGTGAGTCTAGCGCCCCAAACGCAACGCGCGTGCTCACAGCCGCAGGCATAAAACGAAAAGAAACAAACAAAGTGAACAGCCTCACTGCATTCACAGTCATGGTTTGCCTTTTTGTTGTTGTTGTTTGCTTGTCCTCCCTTTCGCCGCCCCCGCTCCATCTCTCCACGTCCGCTTTCGTCCTCGTCTTCGTTTTTCCCCCGCCTCCTCTTCCCCGCGGGAGAGGGCAAGACGCGTGCCTCACTGCGGCGCCGGCCGCCCACCCTTTTGGATGCGCCGCTCCACCTCCTGCAGCGCCGCCCAGAGCGAGGCGGGCACCGTCTCCCCCATCTCCTGCAGCATCTGCCCCTGTCGTAGGAGCAGGACAAAGACGGTCTCCTGCAGCATGCGCGCCTCCTCCCGTCCGAGCACCGTGTCCGCAGATGCCATGCGATGCTCCAGCGCGGCCACACCCCCTTGTAGCACCCGCATCGCCTCGCCCGAGGCAGCGAGGTACGGGGCGTAGCAGCCAAGAACGAGGGAGGCCTCGGCCGACTGTTTCCCGTGCACCGCACACGCCAACTCAAAGGCGTACCGCAACACGTCCCCGGCCCGCTCGTCACGAAGGAAGTGCAGCAGACGGCCACATTCTCTACCTATTCTAACTGCCTCCACGTCCCTCTTCGCCACCTCCTGGTTTGCCCGTATCACGCGAAGCCAAAGTTCTGCGGCGGTCGGCAAATCCTTGCCCTCAATCAGGGCAAGAAGAGTCGCACTGCGGTCAAGGCAGAGAAGAAGCTCATCGTTGAGGGGCATCTGACGGGCATCGCAGCTCTTGCAAATGGCACGGGTGTGGCGCATCAACTCATGTGCCACGCTGCTGCCAGCCCCACGCCAGCGACGCGGCCAGAGCCAAAGCAGCGCCCTCGTGCACTCCTCCACACATGCAGCATCTGCCTTGTTGAGAAGTGTCTGTGCAATGGAAGGGTGCAGGGTCAGCGAGCCCTCATCCCAGCGCTGATCGCATATGCCCAACTCAGCGGCCTGCAGGGCGAAGGCCTCCCCCGAGTCATCACCCAGTAAGCGGTCCAAGAGAGTATAGGAAATGCTACTGATGTCAAATAACGCCGTCATCGCTAACACACGGGTGCCTCCTGGACGTTGTGTCTCAAGCACTACAAGCGCGAGCTCGAGTAGAACGCCAAGCGCGCAAGAAATGCTCAGTGTCCCTTCTCCATCTATCCCTTTTGCGAGTAGCGCCCGCTTTATTTCCTCCGCGCTGGTGGAGCCACTCTCCATTAGACACGATGCAACATGCATGAGAAGTGGCACGTAGCCAAGCGCAGAGAGCACCTCGCCTAGTGTTCTCGAATCCTCCAGCTCCATTGCGTGTGGAAATTGTTCCACACCGTTGGGCGGCAACGGTTGAACTTTTAGCACGCTCATCTGTGTAGGGCATTCGATAGGGGCACTGCATGTGAGAAGCGTGTAAACGTTCGCGTGCTCAGGGATAAGACGGAGCGCCGCATGCGGGTCATCGACGCCGTCAATAACCAAGAGCACGTCTTTTTCCCTGCGGCCCCGCATAGAGTGGAAGAAGTGAACCACCTCAGACGGCAGGGAGTCCCTGGCATCGAACCACTGAATACAGGTGAAGCGCCCACTCCGCCGCGCCCGGTCACAAAACTCCGCGGCGATAGAAGACTTGCCGATACCGTCTGGCCCCGTAATGGCCTGAACGTGGCGCCCTGACAAGAGATTCTGCCAGAGTGAGAGCAACTCTGCATCACGGCCCACGGTGCGAAACGTTGCGGGGGCGCTGAAGAGGCTGGGGTGCGCCGCTGCGGCGTCCGGCTCCGGCGTCGACGTCGTGGCACCGGGGCTGGCCACGGCGCGCTGGCCGAGCAGCCGCAGGCACCGGTGTCTAGCCACACGCCACATGCTTCCCCCGCCCTCGTTGCCAGTGTGTTCTTCCCACTACGTTGTCCCGCCGTGGCAAGGCGACCCCTCGCACGCTCGCGGCAAGTGAGGAGGAGGGAAGGGCAAGCGGAAGAAGCGAAAAAACCCCAACAAACCCCACCACCACCACCCCACCCAAAAAAAAGGCAAAGGAGGAATAGGGAAAAAAGCAAGTAAAATGCAAAAAAAAATGGGCGCTCGATGAGGAGGCAACCGCAGCAAAAACACCGCCGCTCGTGCAAAAGACGGCCATGGCGAAGAGAGGAAGGGGAAGAGGGAGGCAACACTCCCAAGCTCCCCTTCACGCACGGCGGGCGTGAACACGCATGAATTTGAAAACAACGATAAGCAAAGTTAGGAAAAAAAAAAAGAAACAAGACAAGGCAGACACAAAGACATATATATATTAGGCAAAGAAAGGATAAAAAAATATTCATGGGGTCGGCGGCATTGCTTCATTCGTTCGGTCTTTTACTGTCCGTGTCGTCTTTCATTGAACGTCTCTCCGCCTGTGTGATGTGGCACCGCCACTGACATTGCGGCTGCAACAGAAATTACCCTCTCCCACCTCCGCAAGGCGGAGAGGCGGAGTCGGGGGAGTGTCACGACGTCCATGCAGCGCCCTTCACGTGAGTACTTAGCCCCGTGATGACGCTGCTCCAGCCTGCCGTCATGGCGTGAAGCTCATCCAACTCCCGTTCCCAGCGCTCCTGCGGGCGTTCCTCAGCGTGTCGCCCACCTCCCCCATCCTCCTTTGGCTGGTGCTGGAACTGCCGCGTCACGGACGCCCAACGGGGCAATAACACATCCGGATCCAGCGCGTCGCGTAACAGGAGGGGTGGCGGGTTCCCCCTCCACGCTGTCTGCACGCCTCTACTGACGCCGCCTCGGTAAGAGTGCGGCTTATCGTAGGCAAACGGAAACGGCAGCGGTGCTTCGGCAAACGTCGTCGCTGCCTCCTGCCACGTGTGTGAGCGCATGCTGAGGAGGAAGACGGTCGAGGTGCGCGTCAAGTTTGCACGCATTCCCCCCACAAGAACCACATGCTCGCCAACCACCGCTGCAGCACTGCCAGAGAGCGGCGGAGGCGACGCCGACGAGGCAGACGGGAAGAAAGTTTTTGTTTCCACGTCTGTCGTGACCTCCTCCCAGGCACCGCGTTGCACGTAAAGGCGGTGTAAGTCGTTAAAGTAGCGAGTGGCGACTGATCCGGCGCCACCGAAAATGTACACGTAGCAACCCCAGCGCCATGCACAGTGCGCTGCGCGTGGCAACGGTGTGTGGTTGCCCTCCAGCGTGGGCCGCACAGAGCCCGTTTGAGCGTCAAGGATAAATGTGTCCTGCGATTCCCTGTTTCGTGCGCGTGAAACGCCGCCAAAGAGGCAGAGCAGCGAGCCGCCCAACGGGGTCAGCGTCGCCCCCCAGTAATACAACGGAATCCTGAGCTCAATGCTTCTCCAGCACAGCGTTGTGAGGTCGAGGCTGTGGAGGCAGCCAAAGTCAACGGTCGGCTGCGTCCGTGGGGAGTAAATGTTGTAGCCTCCAACGATGTACATGGCATCTCCCTGCACCGCGGCGGCGTGGTGCGAGCGGTTGCACGGCACACTGCCGGTACACTGCGCCGACCCCCAGCAGGGCGGCGAGGTCGACATGTCGAGGATGTGAAGTACCCCGTCCGGCTCGGCCTTTTGCGGCATCAGCGGTCGCAGCCATGCGGGATCGCGGAAACGCTCGGCACCCACTCGCTGCAGCGCCGCCCTGTCGAGCCCGTCGGCTAGCGTGAAAACATTGTAAGTGTTGTAGTGGACATCGTTCAGCCCCACACTTGTGATACCGCCAAAGACAACGAGCCGCGTGCCGTGCAGGCAGGCGGAGTGGTACGCCCGCGGCGCCGGATCCGCTCCGTCACACAGAAGCCGGCGCCACTCAAGCCCGGGAAGCGTGAGCGCGAACACGGATCCACTGAGACCAAACGCGGCTGTTTTGCCGCCAACCACCACAATCGATTCGCCACACAGCGTGGCCGTGTGGCCCTCGAGGCCGCAGTCCATTGGACGGACGCTGCCGTCCGAATGGGAAAGGCACGAAAAAAAAAAGAACGGAGTGATCCAAGGCAGCAGACATTATATACACATATGTATATGTGTATATATGCATGTTTGTAGGTGGAAGTAAAAGCAGAAGCAGGCCTTCAACAATAAAAGGAGTAAACGACACAACGAAGGCACGACACCACGCTTTCACTCGCTTCTTCTTCTGCTGCTCCATTGGAACATCGGCAAAAGGAGGATCCTCACTCAGCCTTTCGGAGTGTACGACTTCCAAGGGGAGTTGCCGTCAATGATCCGTCTGCTGGCATTGTCGTCCGTCTCGCGATCGAAGGTTTTCAGGAAGCGCTCGAACTGCTCATCCACGCGCTCCGCAGCCAGCTTCTGTGCACCCTCCTGCCTCGCGTACTGCATCCTCGCCGTGTTTTGGTTTAGCGGTATTGTGGCCTCACTCATGGCCCTCGCACACATGCGATTCACATCGGCATTGCGTGCCTCCATGCTGTCGCGTGCGCTCTGCATGCACTCCACGGTTTCCCGTGACGCCCGCTCGAGTGACTCCTTCTCCTGCTGAACGCCTCCTTCATAGCCAAGGCTCATCTTGGAGGGATACCGTCCCGTCTCTCGCTGGACCCTCTCGGCGTCCTTCACGTAGCTCTGGTTCATCTCCTTGTAAAGCCTGTCCGCCTCCTTCAGCCTGGCGCTGCTGTAGCTGTTCATCGCCACGGCGACGTCGCCGCCGTCTTCGCTAAACACCCTTGCTTGGAGTTCATGATTGTCCTTCCAATCCACAGGAGCCCCGTACTCGTCGGTGCAGGTTCCACGCACGAGCGCCCCATTCTCCCATAGGCCCGTAAAAATGAGACGCGGTTCATTTGCCAAGTACGTCTGCGAGCCCTCTCCATGCGCCCTGCCGTGCTCGTTAAACTCGCCGTCGTACGTGTACGTCGGGGTGAAGAGCTGGCCGCGGCGGATGCAGCCGTCCAGAAACTCTCCCACGTACACAAAGCCGCCGTCGAGCTTCATCTTGCACCCAGTTCCATGTAACTTGCCGGCGAAAAAGGTGCCCTCCTGTTCCGCTCCCGTGGCAAAGCGAAGCTTCCCGCGGCCGTGTGGTTTGTTGTCGCGAAACTCGCCCTCGTACGTAAAGTCGTGCTGTGTGAGTTTCCCCCGCACAAACGCCTCATCCCGCAGCGTCCCCTCAAAGACGGTCTCCGTCGTGCCGTTGGGGATCCGCACGACACCCTCCACCAACTCGTCCTCGGCAAACCGCCCCTTGTAGTACGTGCCGTCGGCCAGCCAGGCCTCGCCCTCGCCGTGACGCTGCCACTGCGCGTTGAAGCAGCCGCGGTAAAGATCCCCGTCGTCCTCGAGCTCGCTGCCGGCGAGGGGAAATCCTTGCTCGGCGTCAAAGCGGCCAGAAAAGGCACGGCCGTCAGGCGTTGTCGCGCGCCCCTCAAGGAGGAATTCGGGGTGACGTGGGTTGAACGTCCCGCTCAGCAGTAACCCGCTCGGCAGCCGCCGCGTGAGGGGGCACAGGAGACGTCTTGTGAACATCGCCACTCCGCTGCTCCTCCTGCACTTGTTCTTGCTTCGTTTCTTTCCCCTTCCTCCTTAGAAAGCCGGCTCACCCGTTCACTCCTCCGCTCCTGCTTGGGGCTTCGCTTGCGGCACAGGGACAACTCAGCGTGGAAAGGAGGAAGCGGAAAAGCACGCATCCGCCGCCGCGGCACACGCACACACGTGTGGGGCCTGTGGAAGGCGGCAGCCCCAAGAGGCGAAACGAAAAGCAAAAAAAAGGGGGGTGAACAAACTTGAGGGAAGGGGGGAGGTAACAAAAAAAAAAAAAGTGAGCCGCAGTCCAAGAAGAGACGATGGACATGTGTTGCCAGAACGCCGTGGAGAAACACCCATGGCGCGCAACGAAGCTCAACCGCAACCCACCGTACTTACATTGTTCCCCGTTTCTTTTTTTTTTTGGTTTTGCGCCTTTGTTTTCTTTTCTTTTTGTTTTGCATTTGCAGGGGCATTTTTTCTTTTTTGCTTCTCATTCATCTTTTTTTTTTTTTTATTCTCTCATCGCGCTTAGTCCTACTCGCTGCCCCCTACTGTGGCGTCTGCGGGGCGAAGTCGAGCCGAACTCCACCGCCACCCGCAGACCCTCCCCACGGCGGGCAGGCACAATTTACATCGCCGCACACTTCGCGCCGGCAGGCAGTGGAGTCCATCGATGCTCCGAAACAAATGAAGAGATGTTTAATCTAAACGGGCAAAAATACCCGAAGGGTGCAAGATACAGAAAAAGACGCACAGTAAGAGAGGAAAAGAGTGAAAGCGTGTGTTTTTGTGTGTGTGTGTGTGTGCGTGTGGAAGCAGGTAGAGGAAGCGCAAGCGCGGGCGCGTAGAAAGAAGCAAATAGGCGCACACACCGCCCAAGCGCACCTACTTTAGCGGACGCGGACGCCCAGGATGCCGGCGCAGGTCGTGGCAGAGGTAACTGTACTTGTACTTGAGCTTCGGCTTCTTTGGGCAGAGCGGGGAGGCGGCGGCGGGGCCAGCGCCAACGCCACCGCCGGCAGCAGCGGCGGGGGCAACACCACCTACAACCCCATTCCTTGCAAGGACCACCGGTGAAATCGGTAGCCCCACCGGCGAGAACTGCTGCAAATCCACCAACGGCACAGGTGGGAATTCCAAGCAACGGTTGGCGCACAGTAACTGAACGGCGAAAAAGGCCCAGTAGGCGAGGGCACTTGCCACCTGAGACTCGGGAAGAAGTGAAAGATGATGCAGCTCTGGTTTCAGCACGTCCCAGCAGAGGCGGTAGAGCAGCGGCGTCGTCACCATGGAATCCTCAAAGGTGCGTATCTTGGCGTCCATGGCATCCGACATTTTTCCTCGGAAGCGCTCTACAAGCCAGTGGCTGGGGTGCTGCACAGGGTGGCTAGCTAACAGCGACCCCACGAGACTCAGCAAGCAGTGAAATCGTGGCTCAGGGTGCAGTTCTTGAGTCAGCAGGAACTTCGTCACATCCGAAGACCGTATTCCGTCAAGGGCATGTCGAATTTCGTGCATGTAGTCTTTCTGCAGCAACTCTTGCTCCCTCCTTGTCATGGCACGCCGGCTTCTTAGCTTGCTTATGCCAGACATACGCGCAGCCACGGCCGCGCGAGACACCACCTTGGCATCTGTGTAGTAAAGCCGCAAACAGAGTTCCGTGTAATCCTTCTCCTGCAGCTCCGCCAGAATTGTGCGGTCGCGCCGCAGCAACCCCTTCGCATCACGTAGCCCCGCCTGCGCCAGCTGGCGCGTAACCATCGCAAGCGGGATACCCTGCGCCCCCTCCGGGATCTGCGTTGAGTTGTAGAGTCGCCGAAAGAAACGCTTGAGCACCTCAAATGGTCGACGAGCCGCACGCAGCTGCGCCATCACCGCGCAGCACCCCAGGACGTCAATCACCCCCTCCTCGCCACACGACAACGCCGTCTTTACGAGGAGCGACGTCAAGCTCTCCAGCGTCATGGTGCGGGGGTCGGAGAGCATCACGGCGATGAGCGTCAGAAAATCATTCGCGTCATTGTCAAACGGTCCTGCCTTGTCACGACACTCTTCAAATATTTTTAGCACATCCTGCGAATGGAAACGATCTCCAAGCACGTGCAAGACCTCCTCCGCAAAGGCGGCGGCGGCAGCGGAGAGCCTTCGTCCCACCGACCGCCACGGCGGAGATCGATTGGGGCTTACCACGCTAATGTTCACCAGCTCTCCGTCACGTGAGGCAGCCTTGAGCTGCGCGTAAGCTCCGCTCTCCGTCAACTCCGTCTCTGCCGCCGCCTCCTCGTTATTCGTCAAGAAAAAGTGAAGTTCAATGGCGGTGCTGGAGCCCGCATCGTACTCTTCCAGGATCGCCTGTCGCAGATCCCTCAACGCGTTCTCCGGCTCCACAACGCAGACCATAACAACCTGTTGCAGGCACCACGTGACACAGCACTGCAGCGGCAGGCCCGTGGTACAGGGGTGACCCGTCCACAGCACAAGACCGACTCGCGTGCGGCCTGACTGAAGAACGCCCTTCAACCTTTGACACGTATCCTCCTCGAAGCGCAGCACAACCCCGTTACGATCGTACAGGTTCACATCATCATCCAAAGGAACGTCCAAGGCAAGCAAGCAAGCCGCACGAAGTGCCTGAAGAACAGTCCCTGAACCCATTCTCCAGGTGAAAGGAAAGACGACAGTTGAATCCCCAAATGTACACTCGATTTCAATTAGAAAACCTTCATCAGTAGCTGCTGCTTTCTCTGTTTCACAACTCCCTGAAACCGCCACAGCCGGAACCTCTTCGGCCGCAACAAGCCTACTTGGACCACCAAGCTCCTCAACGGCGGAAGTTGCAGAAGCCGACGAGACAACAACTTCACCCTTTATCATTCGACCTGCACTGCTCGCAAGGACCTGCCTCTCCCCTGGGACATCAGCCACAGCAGCCACCTTCGATGCAGCACTCAGATTGGCTTTCACAGTCACGCTATCCTCATCAGTACCGCCCACGGGCTCGACCTTAGTATCAGCATCCTCCGTCACCCTACTACACACCAACGCTGCAACAGCTCCCGTGGTCAGACCAGCCAACGTCAGCGGACCACTGGCACCATCCACAGCGTTGGCAGGCTCAAAAAGAGTCTTGGCCTCGTCCACGTGTTTTGCTGCTTCAGAGAGAGCCTTGGCCTCGTCCAAGTGTTTCGCTGCTTCAGAAGGAGCCTTGGCCTCGTCCACGTGTTTTGCTGCTTCAGAAGGAGCCTTGGCCTCGTCCACGTGTTTCGCTGCTTCACGAGAGAGCCTTGGCCTCGTCCACGTGTTTTGCTGCTTCAGAAGGAGCCT
>NW_021704146.1:29758-37604 GCF_003719485.1 Trypanosoma conorhini | reverse complement strand
AGACTTGGCCTCGTCCACGTGTTTTGCTGCTTCAGAAGAGCCTTGGCCTCGTCCACGTGTTTTGCTGATTCAGAGGAGCCTTGCCCTCTTCCACGTGTTTTGCTGCTTCAGAGAGAGACCTTGGCCTCGTCCACGTGTTTTGCTGCTTCAGAAGGAGCCTTGGCCTCGTCCACGTGTTTTGCTGCTTCAGAAGGAGCCTTGGCCTCGTCCACGTGGCTTGAATTATTGGGTGTTGCCGTGTTGACTTTACCGATGTGTGGTGGAGGATTTGTCTTACTGTGGTTGTCAATGTTTTCTTGTGGTGTAGGCACAGTAATTTGCTTGGAAGCACCTTCATCGTCGAAGCGGTACGTCAGGTGGCAAGGGGAGCCTGTGGCAAGGCACGATCGTAGCAGTTTGTTGACGGCGTCCTCGTCCCGCAGAAGACGCTGGTCGCCGATGTCGCTCCCAACGGCGTAGAGCCGGATAGCCACCGACGCCGGGGGCGGCTGTGGCACGGCGTCTCGCACAGCCATTGCCAGCGCCTCCCGCACTCCACGCCGAGGCGGAATGAACCGCTTCTCCGTCACCACGTCGCTTCCCAGGTGATATATGCGTAGGTGCACAAGGCCGTCGTCGGCGAGCATAGAGTTGGCGAGTCCACCCAAGCGGTCTTCGAGCGCAACCTTGAAGAAGACGTCGTCGCGTTGGGAGGAGGAAAAAAACTTCGCCACGTCCTTGTCCGCAAGTAGTTTTTGTAGCGCGCTCGTGCCACCGCGGCTGACGCTGACGTCGAATGCGCCGCGTTGCAGCCGCAGGTCCTGTCCCCTCAGGAGCTCCACCACCTCGCGGAGGGTGCGGGGCGCTCGCTCGACGTTAAACGTCCTTCGCGTGCATTCGCCTCCCCCGCTCTGTACCTCAAGTGTGCAAAGAAGTGTTCTGCCACCCATCGCACCCCCATACAAACACTGAAATCCCTAATATCAACGGAAGAGAGGGCCTTCGACGCAAGCGCACTGCCTCTTCCCTTTTTGCTGCTGGTTCCTCTACCTTGGGGGAGAAACAGACGGGGAGAGGGTTGCGGGGTGAAGCTGCCGGTGGGGGGGAGAAGAGACGGGACAACGCAGGGCAGGGCAGGACAGGACAGACACGACACCGAAGCTCGCCCCTGACAAGAACAGAGAGAACTGCATCGGTAGGCAGCGGATGCCGCAGAACGAGCGGAATGGAAAACGCAGGCGCCACACGCCGCGATTATGTGCCCGGGCGGCGGCTGCGAAGAGGCACACTCGCGCCAACCAGTGGACGTGGAAATGCCGTTCAAAAACGGGATGCAAGAGGTGCATCTGCCCGAACGGTCAAGAAAAAAAAAAGGTTCAAGGGGCGGAGTGGACTACACCAGGCGATGGGGCTGAGTTTTCTCCCGCAGTGGCCGCGCTAGAGTAGGCCCCACGGCACGGTGGCGGAGTTGGCGCAGGAGTCCTCGCGCTTCGTGGAGCCCAACGGCCCTCGCCCTTGGAGGCCACGGCCGCGCCGATTGAAGGCAGAGAATAAAAAAAAGGCGAGAAAAGGGCGGCAACATGACGATCGGCGCAGCGTTTTGGCGTACTCTCCCACCCACCCCGCGCGTGCAGGAGTCGGGTGTCGCCAGGCGGCAGCGCCACTACGCCGCGTCCTTCGCGCGTTGCCGCGTGTAGTCACGCTTGAGCCCAACCAGAAACGCATGCTGCGTCTCGACACGGCCGCAGAGCCACTCGTAGAGAGACGAAACCGCATGCGGCCCGTCCCCGTCGACATCCGCGTGTTGTAGCATGTTGCTCAACCTGTCAAGCACAAAGTCCTGCGTCTCGATGAAGCTGGCGAAGGCCCGTCTGGCGAGCTGCTCCTTCACCTCGAAGGTGTGAAGCTCGGCATGCAGAGATTTGTTCTCCTTCGCCGTGTGTAGCGACTCCTGTCTCCCACGCATGAGGGTCTCCAGCTTCGCCTGCAGCGTATCGATCGTGTGATGGGCCTCATGAAGACTCGCCTCCATTTCGGAGAAACGTGCTGCCTCCGCCGTCTTCACCGCCGCGGCCTTCTTCGCCGTCGCCAGTAGCCGCTCTAGCGACAGGAGACGCTCCTCGTACGCCTCCTGCTGACGCGTAGACTGCGTCAGCTGCCGCTGCAGCTCGCGCTTCTCGTCATACACCTCGGCAAGCTGCGCCTCGCTGCGCTCCCGGCGTTGTCGCTCCAGCCGGAGGTCCTCCTCCAGCCGCCGCGCAGCTGCGCCGTCCCCCGCCCCCGCAGGAGGCGAAACCATGGCGCTGGTGTCCTGTGCGGAGCCACTGCGTGCTCGTGAGGAGGTTCGGTGGTTGCGCTCGCTCGACGACATGGCCGTCGATGCCGCAAGCGAGTCGTCACGCATGCGCCGCGCGAGGGCCCTAACGGTGTCCACCACGTCCTCGAGGGTGTCGCATGCCTCGCCCGGCTGCAGCTCCTGGCGGAGCTCCGCAAGGCACCGCTGCACCTGCGCCTGCAGCCCCCGATGCCGGCGATGCTCCTGCAGCAGAAGCTGAATGTCCTCCAGAAAGCTCCGTGCACGCACCCCGGCGTCCGCGAGCGACCGTCGCACCATCCGCCGGCCCACGACGAGCGACGCCAGGGCAGGTGGAAGCTGCCGTGCCGTCGGATAGTCTTCGCCGAGCTGCTGCAGCGCCACGTCAAGGTGTGGCGGCGTTGTCATGTTGGCCACCGTCTCGTGTCCCCCCTCCCCCTCTTCCATCGCGTGTCTCGACGGCTCCGCCTCCTCGTCAGCAGCCTCGGTCTGCGCCAGCTGCAAGCAGAGGTGCGAGACAAGCGCCTCAAGCACGTGGAGGCGTTCAACGTCGCTCAGCCGCACGATGCACCCGCCGCGGTCCAGAGACAGCAGCTTCTCCGCACGCAAGAGCGGCTCCTTCACGGTGAACCACGTCACTGCCCCCGAGTTCGTGCAAGTGGCCCAGAGAACGGTGTCGACGCAGCTTGGGCCGCTGTGCAGGGTTGAAACCGCGTCGCCAGGGAACTGGAAGGAACCCTGCAACGTCCATGCCGCTGCATCCCACACGAGCGCCTGTCCGTCCGCCGCGTAGCTCCAGACGTGGCGTCCCAGCGACATCACGAGTAGACTCTGTACGGACGCTGCATCACGGTGTGCCTGCCACACATGCCGCGGCGACCCATCACTCGCACCTGGCTTTAGGGCGAAGGCAACGATGTAGCCCATCACCGTCCCAACCCAGAGCTGACCCCCACTGAGCAGTATGCTACACGACGGCGCCCCATAGTCGTCCACGGAGTAGGCCGGCATGCCGAACGAGAGAGTCTCGTCGAATCCTTTTCGCCAGTTCCACACGTCCACATCCCCACGCTGCGTGATGGTTAGAATGCGCTCGCAGCCCCCGTCTAGTATCACGCTCTGCAGGCAACCGCGAATGCGAAAGAGGCCCGTGGCCCTCACCTCCTCCGCCTCGTCCTCGCCCTCCCACTCGACGAACACCACCTCACTAAATGTCCCATCAAACGATGAGACCAGCACCCCGGGGCCATTCTCCGCCGCCGCACCCGCCTCATCCACCGACACGGGCGCCACGGCTGTCAGCGGCGTACTGAGGTCGCACTGACGGAGCCCACCCACGGGGCCCGCAGGGTCCGCCAGCACGAGCCGGCCCTCTGCTGTCGCAATACACGCCACCGCGGGGCTCGCAGGGCGGGTAGTCAGAAATACAACACCAACAACGTGATCCCCCTCGCCGCACTCGAAGCGAGGCACGGCAGAGGACTCGGACGCCGCCACGCCCAAAAACGACGCACCAGACAACGCGGACGCCGAGGCGATTGCGTCGGCAACCGCGGAAGCCGAGAAGTGGAAGACACGCGTTCCTGAGGCGTCAACCGCCCAAACGGCGCCGCTCGGGTCGCAATAAACGGCAGAGATGGGCGTAACGTTGGCATCGAGAAGTTCGCCCCCCAACGTACACTGCGGGGAGGTAAACATTCCCGCTCACAACCCCGTCCTCGCTATCTATCTAACTACACGCGGTGCCGCAGCTGCCGGTGCCGCCCCCCTCCTCCTCTCAACACCTCGCGGCGGAGGTGATGGCAGAGCAACAACCGTCATATCAAATACAATTAAATAACAATAGCAAGAAACAGAGCACCGAATAACAACAAAGAAAACACACACGTAAAAACTCGTTGCCGGGTATTATTGAAAGGCCCTCGCAGCACCGCGCACGAGCATAGGCGCGATGCAGACACACACGCACACACACGCTTGGCGCGGGGGATACTGATGGAGGGAATGCGTCAAAGGAAGAGCGAAAGGGCCCAAGACGTCAGAAATGAAACATGGTTGGCGGGTGAAGCGGGGTTAGCTGCCACCCCGAAGCCAACGTCTTCTCTTTTGGGCCGCGAACGTACATTAACGGCAGAAACTCATCAAAGCGGAGCGTCATGGTGTCATCAAGCCCTAAATAGCTGTACATATTGACGCGTTCCAGCGGCGTCGGTGGCTCACCGTAAAGACGTGCAAACATGGCGGCAAGTTCACGCACCTCCACAAACCCCTCGACCCCTGCCGCAGGCTCGAGGTTGAACTCCAAAAAGACACGCTGAATCTTTTTAACGAGATCCGCGTCATATAAGCTACCATCCATTCGCAGCGTTATAACGAAGGCCTCCCACGGGATGCGGTCCTGTGGTAGGCCCCGGCGGAGCTTCTCGTAGAAGTCATCTGTGTAGTTGTCGATGTCTCGCTCCTGGCCTAGAATGCGCAGACGCTCGCGGAACCCATCCGCGAGAACGGAGGCGGGAACAGTGCCGTTCTCCTGCCTTTCCATAAAAAAACGTTTCAGCGTACGCAGGTGAATGACGGCGGGGTGAGTTGGGGGCTTTGGCATTCGCCCCGATGCTTGGGCGGCAAGGACGCAGTTGCGCCGCGTCTGCTCGAACACCGCCTCTGCCACGCGTGTCGGGATCGCCGTGGAGCGCGTGCCCACCTCCTTTATGTTTGCGTTGCGCACCACCAGCTCCGTCAGGTAGGTGCCGCCGGTCCACGAGATAAACTCGTTGCAGGCGAGCTCAATGCGCTCCAGCGCCGGGTGAAACATTGCCATCCGCGTGATAAAATAGACCGAGTCGTTCGTCAGGTAGTTGTTGGCGCAGTTCAGCGACGCTAGCGCCGGGATCCGCTTGCACATCTCCACCACCGGCCGGATACCCTTCGGGCCCACGTAGAGGCGCGAAAAGTTCAGCGTCGTCGTCGCGTTCCAGTTGCCCACGACGCTGGAAAACATGGCGGCGACGGCGCGGATGGGGTGGCACTGGTGGCGCTGGCACAACTCCGCGTACGCCTCGGCGGGCGAGATGGCGTGAAACTCCGACTGCAGCTGCTGGACGTTGTACGGCTGCCCCGCGGTGGTGTACAAGTCGACCTCCACCTCCTTTTCCGGGTCCGGCGTCGCGCGCATTGCTGGCTGTCGCCCCCGCCCTGGTGCAGCCGGCGAGAAGTAGTGGCGCGCCGCGCAGTGACGGAGGACGCAAACGAAGCAGACAAGAAAAAAATCGGGCGGAGGCCAGCGAGGGAGAAGTGGAGCACAACGGCAAAGCACAGAAGTGCCAACTCGGGCAGCAAGAGAAAGGGTTCCCCGCCCACGCACACAAAGAGGAAGTAAGCGGTGGAAGGCCGCTGTGAGCAAACAAATAAGCACAAAAAGGAAAAAAAGTAAAATATATGTACAACGCAAAAGCATTAAGAGAGGCAGAAGCAACAACTTCACCCAAACGCAGCGATAGACCTTCCGAGGTGGAAAACGAAACAAACACACACAGACATGCGGAAACATATAAACATATATATAACTAAGCACGATAACACAATCTACTGCAGTTGCTGCCTCAGCTGCACATGATGAAACGACACGGCATAAAATAAAAGGGGGCGAAGTGGCGTGGAAGAGAGCAAGCAAGACGCCAGTAAAAACGAGAAGCAGAAAATAATAATAATAATGACGAAGGAAGGGAAGAAACAAAAAAAAAAAGGACTCGGTCCTCAGCGAGGTAAAGATTGGGCAGCCCCCGGAACCCGGTGGGCCGCGGCGGCCAGAGGCACGCCACACCCTCCCTCTTTAGTCTGCCCAGGCCGCAACGGCGTGAGGGCGGAGGTGTGTGTTTGGTTTGACTGCAGGAACTGCTTAAACAGCACCCGTTTGATGTACGCGACGAGGGCGTCGCGGGCAGCGGCGGTCTCCGTGCAGCAGAACAGCGAGCCTGTCTCGTGAACGATAACAAAGGCATTTTTCGCCACACCCGTCGGCGGCTTTATGGCGAGTTGGTTGACGAGGTAGACGTCCCTCGCCGTTGCCAGGCTCCACGTAAACTGCTGCTGTTCGCCCTCGGTGGAGTGCACGACGACGTCACCCGCCAAGACCCAAACGGAGCGAACAAACGTACTGCAGCCGCCGCGACAGCACCAAACCTTCGTCGCACGGGGCGCGCTGCCAGGCCTGCAAATCGCACCACCAGCGCCAGCAGCAGCAGCAGTAATTTTGTCTTCATTTTTGTCCTTTGGTGCCTCCGTCATTTCCGCGACGGCGTCTCTCGCCACCGCCGGTGGCTCTCGCTTGACGCCGAGGCGGAACATCTTAACCAGCGCATGGGCGTGCAGCACACGCTGGGGGCACAGCAGCAGCAGAACAGGGTTGGCGCCAACGGAGAGCTGCAGGTACAACCCGTTCTTGGCGCACGGGCGTGGGGCCTGCGTCGCAAGCATCGACGACAGCCGGCATTTGATCACATGACCGGCGGCAATCGTGAGCTCCGCTGCCCGCGCATTCGGCCGCCGGATCACCAGCCGGGCGCCGTCCTCCAGCACAACCCACACACGCCGCCAGTCCTCCACAACGCACGGCTTCACGCAGCGGTAGGCCCAAAAACCCACGCGAAGCTCCTGCGAAGGCGTGAGGGACGTCGGTCTCTCCCGGCGCTTCGCCGCCGACGTAAATCGCCGCATCCTGCCCACAACCTCCGCCTCGCTCTGACAGGCGCGGGTGAGCAGCTGGCGGAACTCCTCGAAGGAGACAAGTTCGGTCCTCGGCCCCGCCAACATCTCCACACCAATGGCCTGAAAAAAGAGAAGCCGACACGCTGACGCCGCAATTACCGCCTCGCCCTTCACATCCGTCGTGCCCAACGCCGTAAAGAAACGCGCCACCACCTCTGCACTCGTCTCCGACACAAACGGAAAGGGCGGATGGTCGAAAGTGGGGATGCCCAGTGCCTCCTCTGCGTAAATAGAAAGACGAATAGACAACTCCTTAAAAGCCAAGGAGACCAATTGCTCCTGCCGTTCCAAGTCAAGACGTCTCTCAGCCTCGGCATCCACGCACAGGGTCATAAATACAGCGTTAACGGCCTCCACAAGTTCCAGTCGGCTCACGGATTCCTCGTCTACAGTCGTGACTAGCTCGGCCTGAAGCACCGTTTGGGGTGAAATTCCCGCCGTTACTGAAAGGCCTGGTGACACACGTCCACTGAGAGAAGAGGGTGTCATAGCAGAGACACCGCCGTGCAGGTACTTTCGCTCCAAGGCGGCAATCAGTGCCTCCTCCTGTCCCTGATACTTCTCCAGTTGCGCATCCACGTTGGCCAGCTTGCTCGGGGCATACTGTTCGTAGATGGACACAACACGGCTGCGATAGTCCGGTGAAACGCTCCCGGTCACTGAGGGCTCAGGACCGTACTTATTGACAAGGGCGGCAAGCAGTGCCTCCTCCTGCCCCCGATACCTCTCCCAGCTGCGCATCCACGTTGCCAGCTTGCTGGGGGCATACAGAGTGTACAGCGCCACAAG